>NW_026057576.1:26907949-27030979 GCF_023721935.1 Panthera uncia | reverse complement strand
GGGGTGACGATGGATGGTGGTGGTCAGTGGCAGCAGGTGGGGATGGTGGGCAGTAGCTAGGGAAGCAACACTGAGTAACATTTGAGCCAAGAGCCCAGGGTGAAGAGAGAAGAAGTCATGTGGGAATTGGTACCAGACAAAGGGGTAGGATTGTGCATGTTGGGGAAATAGCACAGAGGCTGCATGGCTGACGTTGGTGAGCTGGGGAGAGTAAGAGGTGAAACAAGATGGAGGGAATCACGAGAGGGAATCATACCAGCAAGTATAAGGATCTGGACTCTGATCGGTGAGAAGCCACCAGAAGGTTTTGATCAAAAGACTAACATTTTTCCTCCTCGTCTTTAAAAATACAATTTTTAAACTGTTAAGTTGAGAACAAAATATAGAGTGGGCAGTTAGAGTAATTGAATAGTGAATGGTCTTTCTTGTGAAGATGGAATAAAAATGTAAATGTCTCTTCTTCATTGAAAAAAATAATGAGAAGGGTTATGATCCATGCTCAAAATTTTAAAGAGATCTGGCTGGTTTGACTGTAGGCTTGATTGACAGTACTTGAATTCCTCAAACTGCTTTTTTGTTCTTAAAGCCAGAAAGAGCTTCCTGTCAGTACAAATAAAAGTACAGCCTTAAAAGTAGGTGGTAAACTTAAGGTCCCAGTTAAAATATGAACTGCTTTAAAGAGAAGTTAGATAAATGTAGCACTTGGGTGGATCCATAACAGATAGAGCTCAGTTCACTTTGAAATTAGTATGCTCTCCTACAAAGTCTCTTCATTAGCAGACACAAAGTGTTGGATGGGCCACTGGTGTGGCTCTGAATATTGTGTCTTGTTTTTGTCCTCTTTATCGTCAAATTGATAGCCTTAGAATTCAGAATCTGATGCTTTTGGATTGGTTTTCTTTTTCCCCTCCCTCTCTCCCTTCCTTCCTTCTAGTCCAAAAGAAATAGAAGACTTTCAGTCAACTGAGTCTCTGGGCAGCCAGCAGCTGAACCTCAGTATTGGTGATGACAGCACTGGCAGCTGGTCCAATTTAAGTTTTGAAGATGAACACCAGGATGAGAGCAGCAGTTTTCATCACCTAAGTGAAAGGTAACTGAAGTTGTACGTGTGATCCTCAGACCTCAGAAGTAGCTTCACACCGGGGGTTTAAGAATTATGAATTTGAAAATTCTGCCATTGTTTTCAAAACATATTTTATTATCCATAATACGGTTCTAATGGTTTTGCACATGTATTAGATACAGTAACAAGCCAAGCTAATTTTCTTTGGGTGTGCCAGTAGTTGATATGAAAAATATTGCATACATTTGGGTTTATACCCTGAGGATTTTCCCAGACTTTTGTGAAGTTTTGATGGAAAAAATGTATTTCTTACTTTAAAAAGGGTACTTCTTTTTTCTTTCTAGTCTGGGGTAAAGGACAGTTATCTGTAAAAGGTATCAAAATGGCCCTGGAATTTTCTTGTTATTAGTTAAAGTAATATCTTTCTGGAGAAGGAGTTCTCACTTAGCCTGCTATTGAGGAACAAAATGACCTAGAGCATTTATATGTGACTGACTGGAAATAATACATAAACTCATCATAAAAATACGGTTTTGTACAGCAGAAGGCACTTAACCTCATATATAACTTTTCTTAGTTAATTTTGTTCATAATAACATTCCTTTGAATATTTTATTAATTGCAGTACATTTTTTCTTCTATTCTTAACTCTATAAAGGCATTCCTGACTAAACTATAAAATGCCATAAATTCTGACCCACATTAATTGATAATTGGAAATAATAAATGCCCTCCACAGCTGAGTGTAGGGAGAGGAAAGGGTTCTTAGTTTCAGGCTGTGGAAGGGACCCTGTGAGGCTTCAGTTGAACAGAACCCTTGGAAGTGACTGAGCAGTAGGGGGAGGCGAGAAGACCATGGAAGGAGGGGAGGAAGGAAAAGAAATGGCTTTTCACCTGTTAGAACACATCATCTCAGAGCATTTTGTTTGATGCTTGGATTAACCAGTATTAATATTTTTATAGAACATCTGTTCTGTCATAGTTTCTTAAAATGCTGCGTAAACCACCAATACATCTTAAAATCGAGTTCCCAAAAGGCAGTCTTTAAAAGTGGTAGTGGGACGTAGGGGTAATATCACAAACATCATGTGGCCTTTTCCATGACTCTAACCTGGTATAGGAAGTTAACACTAAAATTCTTCTCTCATCTTGGAGAAATACAGGTTTCTAGAATTTCCGTGAGGGTTGATGTTGTTGCTTTGGAAATCCTGGGGTTAAAATGAGAGAACCAGGGTTAGTGGCCCGTGGCATTAAGGGGCCTGTCGCCAGTAGAAGAACTCTGCAGGATGTTGTCCGATTTGATGGCTCTGTCCTTGGTTCTGTCCTCTTTTGCATTTTATCAGTGCTGGAGAGTAAGTAGTCCTTCCCCACTTCCTTATCTGTGGTTTTGCTTTTCCGTGGTTTCAGTTACCCGCAGTCAGTCAAGGTCTAGAAGAAGATGGCCCTCCTTCTGACATGTTGTCAGAAGGTCATTGTAGCCTAACATTATGTTACTATGTTACTGTGCCTGCATCATTGGCTGCACTTCATCTCAACACGTAGGCAATTTATCTTTTCACCTCATCACAAGAATAGTGAGTACATACAATAAGATGTCTTGAGAGACAGAGACCACATTCACATAACTTTTATTACCATATATTGTTATAATTATTCTAGTTTATTGTTAGATTTTGTTGTCAGTCTCTTACTGTGCCTAATTTATAAATTAAGCTTCATCGTAGGTAGATATGTAAAGAAAAAAACCATAGTATATATGGGGTTCAGTACTGTCTGTGGTTTCAGGCACCCACTGGGGGTCTTGGAATGCATCCTCCACAGATAAGAAGGGACTACTGTGCTCATTATGTGTGAATGGCTTAAAACGAACATTTAAAAAAATCTCTTTAACAGAACCAAGTTTCAAAAAGACCAAATCAGGCTGAGACTAAAATGATTATGTTTAACATGGGTACATACATTTGGCTCAGAAAATTAACTGTTTGAATTTGGGATGGGAAAAACTTAGCTTGATAGCATTTTGTCAGAAACACACCTGTAGTTTTAATTGAGCACAGTTTTTTGTTGTTTTTTTTTTTAACGTTTATTTATTTTTGAGACAGAGAGAGACAGAGCATGAACGGGGGAGGGTCAGAGAGAGGGAAACACAGAATCTGAAGCAGGCTCCAGGCTCTGAGCTGTCAGCACAGAGCCCGACGCGGGGCTCGAACTCACGGACCGCGAGATCATGACCTGAGCCGAAGTCGGCCGCCCAACCGACTGAGCCACCCAGGCGCCCCTGAGCACAGTTTTAATAAGAACTCTTATGCTGTGTGGTTATTAAGGTTCAAGCACAAAGAAAAACTAGGGCCTGTCCAGGGTTGGTAGAGTGCATGTTGAATATACAGGTTCCAGGGCCTCACCTCCCAGAGATTAAGATTCGTTAGGTCATCGGAGGTCCCAAGAATCTGCATGCTTGGTAACCACCTCAGATGATTTTAATGCAGGTGCTTCAGAGACCACGCTTAAAATACATGACTTCACATGTTTTGTCTTTGATGACATGTGCTGTTTTCTGGTACAGAGATCAGATAGGAGATAAAAGACTCCAGTTTGGACACTCTACGTGCTTTCACTCTAAATAGGAAGTTTAGTAGAGGGCAACAGTTAAAAAAAACCAATAATTTCAAAGTACACAAGTGTTTATGAGGAATGTATAGTTATTTGATCAGGAAGAGACCTGGTACATGCATCTCTTCAAGTACTTCAAGCAGTCTGTGAATCTTAGTAGTTATATAGTGGATTAGGTAAGAGGTGGGGCCGGGCTTGCAGAAGTTTTGAGATCATCTTTATGAGATATGTCAAAGTTGATAGTCATCTTCATATGGGTGAAAACCACAATAAAGAATTTTAGCCCTAGACTCCCACTGGTTGGAGGTATGCCTGTTCTAGACATTGGAAACATGAGAAGATGTAAAAGGAAAATACACAAATAGGAAGAGATAGGAAATAGGAAAAGGTATAAAAGAAAATGGTGGAAACAGGACAGTGTTCAAGAATGAAATATGAAGACTGTTAAGTGAAGAAATTAAGTTGTTTTGTGTTGGATTAATGTCAGATGATCATTGCTCAGGACAGTCCTGGTTTGCTTCTGCTGTTCTGGTATAGTTATTAATGGTGACTTCTTTCATTTCCAAAAGTGTCCTGGTTAGATGAAAAATTCTATGGTCCTAACTTTAAATCTGATCCATTTTGAGGGGCAGCAGAGGTGAGGGAATGAGGTTAAATAGAGGGAGTTTGAATTTTTGGTCTTTACATTCTTCAGCTGTTATTTCTTTTCATGTTCACTTAAAATCTAGGTGATGGGTTTTTATTATTAATTAAAAGGAGGGGTCATTGTTGTCAGGGAATGAGGAAGAATTTTAATTTTGTAGTATTTTTCTTTGTTTGGAAAAATCGTTCTATTGGTAGATGTAAATGAAGTGTTTGAGATCATCAATTTTTTCTTTCTCTTTGGCTCACAGCCGTCTGTCCCTTCGGTATCTCCATGTTTTTCCATTCTCGATTTGTTTGACAGCAGGCTACATAGGCATAACTCTGGTTGTTTTAATGGTTTTATGATAGAGCTATATTTTTTTGAACATAGGTTGAAAAGGCACTGCTCAGTTTTAGCTTTTATTTTCGAAGACATTATAGTGTGTGACAGTGTGATAGTGCCAGAGTAAAGATGGATATGCAAATTGTTGAAATTGCTTGGAAACTCTTTATAACGTTTAAATAATTGTCCCTTTGTTGGTAACCTTGTCAACATCTACTGATGCACAGAGGATGATTTTGTGTTAATTCACTTTTTAGAACCAAAATTTTGGTTTGCATAAATATTAATTTTTATAATTGCCTAGCATAATGTGGGGAAATATAAGCTGCTTATCACTGCGAACTAATGTGCTTACTAATTATTTTAGTGATTTAGAATTTTAAATTGCATGTTTAGGTTTTAATCTGAAATTTTTAACTTAATTTTGTTTCTGAACACAGTCGCTTTTTGTGTTTTATTGCTTTGCCGCAGTTTGAGAATCTAGTTGCTTTCTTCTTCTAGTTAGGTAGTTCAAGAAGTTCTCTGTGTGGCACTGGTGACTGGCCCACCAGACAGGTGCATTGCTTAACTGAGCCTTGGTTATTCCATATTCTGAAGAAAGTGTATAATATTTGCCACCTACTGAATTATACATAATGTATGAAATGAAGGTCATTGACATAATAAGAGTATTTTAAAATCAGAAAACATCTTTTCTCCAAGTAGGTACAAAAGGTCTGTTCGGGGCTATGTTTTTGTGCCTGTCATTTCATCCCCACCTACCCAGCCCATCAGTGTTTGCGCTGTCTAAAGAGCTGAGAGAATGTTAACCTACGGTCTTTTTAAAATTTTACCCAAACTGGAGGGTATTGGCTTTTTACAAATTATATCCCAAGATTTGTCGTAGACCTTAATTAAATCGTGAAGCTTCTTACTTTGTGCATCCATTTGCTGTCCTAAAAGTCTTTCTGTTATGTTCATGTGTAAAATAAATACAGGTTTAGAATAATTTTCCTGATCTGTTGAGGGCAAGTAAGAAAACTTTCAATGTCCGAAGCTGTCAAGTACCTTTTCCAGTAGCAGTGATGGTCTCTCCCTCCAAGGATGCCCCACTCTTCTGGGGCAGCTTCCGAACCTCCCAGTTACCACTGACAGAAGCTGTTCCAAGGAAAACCAAGGTCTTCTTTACTATTCATTTTCTGGTTCAGCTCTGTTCTTTTCTTCTTCTGGCAGTAATGGTAACAGCAGTAGCTGGAGCAGTCTTGGTTTAGAAGGAGATTTGTATGAGGACAATTTATCCTTTCCAACAACAGACAGGTTGGTCCAGTCCAGAAACTTAAAAACTGATGAGTCTTTCACACTAATGCATGATGTCATATTCTTAAAAGAATGTGGGTTACAGTGCCAGTATGTTTCAGTCTGCTTTTCTCCTATATTTGGACGTGATTCTGCTTGATAATTTACATCTAATGAAAAAATTCAATTATGCTAAGACATGACTGACATCTAATTGCAAAATGTGTTGCGTCTATGCATGCGTTGCTCTGCTTGCTCTTTTTCATTCTACCGATTATTATTTCATTAAAAAGAGCTTGCTTCCTACAGGATTTCTGGGGTTTGGGTTTATTGGTTTGTTTTTGTATGTAATTTTATTTCATATATAAGAAAAGTGTAGGAAAAAGGTGTTTTTTTACCCTGTTAAAAAATATGTACATGGGATCAACAGAAGCATTAATAATTATTCATGGCATTCTGTGATAATTCAAATGCTGTGTTATCTAAAACCAAATTAGTAGAATATTTCAGCGTTAAGTTATTTTAAAATAAGTTTTATCATGAAATTACTTGGTGTTCTGTATCACGGTAAGGTAAAACCTCTTAGTTATCGATGACCTATCTAGGCATCATTTACAATTCAGATTTTAACATGAAATGGTGTGAGAAGCAAAGCTTCCTTTTTTATTGGCATTTCTTCCCTTTTTAAGTGTCACATATCATCGTAACATTCATTCTTTACCACGTTTTAAGAATTAGTTTTAATACTATTATTAACTAAAGCCATTTTTTTAACTGCTTCTGCTCTTTTTATTTGAAAAGTGATGGGCCAGATGATAAAGATGAAGATCATGAGGATGATGTAGAAGGTAATTGACGATTTGTTTTTCAAAGTGTTTGCGTGTTTTTTGTATAAGGTTCTAGAAGAGTCTTTAACCTGTCCATTTTTGTCAGTCTCCAGTTTTATTATAAATCGGGGTATTTACATTACAAATCAGGATATTCTTGTACTAATGTATCCAATGTCAGGTCCTTTGTTAAACAATTTGTACTATTTGATTGCTAAACTAATGAAGTGCCTGCCCATTGGTGTAAAGGCTGACATGCTTTAAAAGAATTATTTAATTATTGGAGAGGGAAATTTATGATAATCTCTTTGTATAATTATCTTTTTAAAAACATAAAACCCTTACATTATAAGATATAATTTATTATAATGATGGCATATGCCCTAGTTTTTTCCTCCCAAACTAGTAGCTTCTAGAATTAGTGTTTTAATGTCGATCTTTCATAAATCAATAAATAAAAATTAAAAGATATTTTAAAATAAATTCTTCCCTCTCTCAATTCTATTCCTAAACTCATATACATATGAGTTACATACGTATGTATGTTACATATACATACATAAACATATACATATTTGAAGAAAATACTCAATTCTTTCTTTGATGAATATAGTTCTAAGTATGTAAATACTGGACACCATTGGTCACAGAGTTGTGGACCATCATTTATAATGCTTAATTCAAATATATTAGAATATCTGAGCGAACATAGAAACTTTCCGTGCCGAAGCTGAATTTTCATTGTGATTAGATGGCTATTGATTTATTTTCCAAAAATCTTTATTTTTTTTAATTATGAAAATACCAACAATCTCTAGTGACACCTAAAAATATTCATACTGTTTGAGATACTGTTTTTGAACTAGTGATTTTTTTCATCCTTTCTTTGCAAGTAGACAAACTGAGAAAATTTCCCAAATGAATTTCTTGAAATGTACTTTCATAATACCTGAGTTTCCAATCAGTTTTGTCACCAATTATGCCTTCCTTATTTAGGGAGGTCACGTACCGGTTTTTGAGATAAAATCCTCCGAACTGAGGTGATTATTTTTTAGTGCCAATGCTTCTGCTCAATAGACATTCTTCATATCGGGCTTCTAGAAGTAAGTTTTTGTCATCAGATATGAAGTAGGAGTAGGACAATACTTTTAGAGTCACAGATAGGCTGGGTAATAATTTGCTTTATTTTTGTTGACTTAAAGAGTGTTGACTTTGTCTAGAAAAATTGTATCCTTTTTCCCAAGTCATGCCTGTGAGCAAAGTTATTCCAAAGGCAGTACATGGTGTAAATGCGTGTGGTGAGTATTTTCTCTAATGAACTAGTCATTACTTAACTGACTTTACTGAGGAATGAATAAGAGAAAAGAAGATACAGGTGAATATAAATAATGAAATTCATTTTCAAAGTTTACTTTTGGCACTAGCAAGCTCTTTAGGGTTTCTTTTGTGAATAGATAGAAATCAGAATTACATGTGGATATATGCCATGCCATCACTCACCTTTGAGATCCCAGTCTTCTCATCATGTAGAAAATTGTGGCCAACTTTCAATTTTGTTAAATTAGGAATTGGTAAATTAGGAGATGGATTGAAACGAATTTATAGAAAGATTCAAAATTATGGAAATCCTACTTTTCATTGTTGTTTATAGTTGCAGTAGGTCAGCTCCTTCCCTTTTTGCTGGAGTTTAGTAACCTCTCCAAAGAGCCAGGAGCTCTGAGCTGAGAAAGCCAGTAATACAGAGAAGTCTTGAGGTGACTTAGCTTCCGACCCCATGACCTCTGCAGGATTCACTGAATGGCCCTGAGGCCACGCCTGGTATCATAGTGCACTAGACCCGTTTTTGATTGAGAGTCAGTGGGGGGAGAGGAGGAAAAAGGCAGTACGTTTATCTTAAGCGTGACACGGATCCGTTTTTTTAAATGAAAAAATTAGGAACCAACACATCCTAAAAATGATCAGTGGTAGTCTAGAATGCCCTCCAGTGCCCTCAAGAAGAATCAGGGCCATCCACCACCAAATTTCCATTGCTGGTACAAACTGGCGTGATGTCTGCCAGCGTGCCCACCGTACATCTCTTGTGTGGGAGGGCCCTCGTCTCAGCTCGGCTTTTTGCTCAGCCATCGTTAAGCTGGAGTGGGTAAACACTTGGCCCACAGGTCATTAGTTTTATCATCAACAGCGATTCATCCTTCCTTATGTTGAAAACGTACTTCTCATTAAAAAAGGAAACTTGAGAGCAGTTTTTTATTTATCAAGGAGTGCCAGAAAATTCCCCAGTCTGGCGCTTGGGATATTAAGTGGCTGCATATGACATTTTTTCCCCCATTCTGCCTAAAGAATGAAGTGATTACACAGAGCATGGAGCCAGACTGCCTGTGTTCACATCCTGGTTCAGCCACCTCCCCACTGTCATACTCTGGATCTCTCTCTGCCTCACATCTCTCACGTAGTTCCCACCTCATAGGGTGGGTGTGAGGATTCCAGGAGTTTGTATAGCAGAAGAGCTTAGAACGTTACTTATGATGTAATACGTGTGATACAAGGGCTTGCTGCTTCCTTCTCTCAGTTCAAGCAGCTTTCTTAAAGTCCATTTAATAGGTTTATTTATTTGAGATTGTATTTTTGTGTTTCACTTCTATTTTGGTGGTAATTATAGCTTTATAGTTTGGTTTCTCTTTCTTTACCTGTGTATTGTATTTTGACACAAATTATGGCACTTATAAAGGATCTGAATTCAGTGCCTCAAAGTAGAGTTTTACATCTGTGCTCTCAGTAGACGATCAGTGTTACTCCTTTGTTGTAGAATTGTTTTGCCCTTTCAAATAAATGTTTTAGTTGATGTCAACATAGGAGTAAGGAAGGACGGATTTTTTTCCAGCATTGGCTGGAATCTTAAGAAATGGAAAGTACCTATCCTGGGAAACCAGAGGTGTTGAGAATCAAATTGATGAGTTTTACTTTATATTGCTTACATGTCAATATTAGGTTTGGAGCAAGACCGAAAGATTCTGCTCATTACAAATATCGACATGGAGCCGTGCACAGTAGACCCCCAACTAAGGATTATCCTTCAGTGGCTCGTCGCTTCGGAGGCTGAAGTGGCAGAACTTTGTCTTCATGACTCTGCGAAGAAGGAGTTTATACAAGTAAGGACCTGCCGTATAGAGTGTTTGTGAGGATACGTTTCGCCGTACGTGCTACTCTGTGTCACGTGGTTGGTCTAGTAAGATGCCCCTTGATAGCAGAGGGCGTAAACGTTTAGGTGGTAGAGTCTCATAGTTGGGTCCAGATGTCCGCTGTGCCATAACCACAGGCAAGCTCCCCAGTCTCCGTGTCCTTAACTGCACTGTGAAAATGACTGTGGAGTTTACCTCACAGAGCTTTTGTGAGGATGTAAAAAGATGCTTAATCTAGTGTCTGGCACATCCTAAGTACTCCAAGTTAGGTGCCGTTAATAAACATGTGTTCGTATGCAAAAACTGAGGTGTTTGTTTTAAATTGATTCATAATTGTGCCTTGTAATTAGTATGTCTCCTACTCTGTTAATCTAGCCTCTCTAGTGGGAGACACTAGCATACTCAAAAGCCAGTAAAGGTTTAAACATTTCATAAGGGATCATGAACCACTTTGAGGACTTAATAGGGCTCTAATAATAGAACAGTCAGATTCGATGCATTAATAGGATGTCTTTATTGAGAACTTACTTAACTGTTTGCCAGGCACCTTGTTAGTCAAGAGTTTTGGTTTATAGTGTTAAGGTTTTTGTCCCAGAATTTTCCTTACCAGAATTTTGGTTTAATATTCCTATAGGTATAGAATAGTCCAATGAGTAACCAGTATATATTGATCTGTAATAACAAAAAAGGAACACTCCAGTTACTCTTGATTCCTGGTTTAGGATTTACAAAGATATTGTTGAAAGAAATACGTGAAAAAGGCATTTGGTAAAAATAATTTTTTTTGGCATTTTGTAATTTGTTTTTACTTGGACTTTTTGGAGTTTTCTAGTTTAGGTTTCTGTTTGTGAGCAGAAGGAGAAAATAAGACGGAAAGAGATGCTCAAGGAATGAATTGTCAGGGAGAAGGAATGGGTAGGAAAAGTGTCAGAACTGACTGTAGAGAGGCAAACATTTTCAAGTCATTTAGTCAGGGATAAACTGAGGACTAAGGAAGGCCTTCAGTAGAACTGAGCGTGAGCATGTTACTGCTTGGGGCAAGGGACCTCTTCCCAAGTAACCTAGCATATGTTTTATGGTTACATTTATATGAAATGGCCAAAATGGGCAAATCTATAGAGACTGGAGTAGATTAGTGATTGCCTAGAGTTGAGTGGTTTGTGACAAATGGGGCGTGTTTACTAATAAGTAGAGCTTTCCTTTTGGTGTAGTGAAACATGTTTTAACATCGATTGTGGTAAGAGTTGCATTCAACGGGGGGAGTATACTAAAAACCATTGACTAGTAAACTTTAAGTGGATGAAGTGTATGCTCTGTGAATTATATCTCTGAAAGGATACTTTTTAAAAAGGTTAGGCATATTTATATTACAAAATTAGTTTTTACAGGACTAAAGAGAAAAAAAAAATGAGTGAAGACATGTTCTGATTCTGGTGACAATAGAGTTTATTTAAACCTGTATTTACTTTTTAAAAAAAATTGAGGTGTAGTTGAAATATAACATTACATTAGTTTCAGGTATGCAGCATAATGATTTGATATTTGTATATATTGTGAAATGATCACCACAATATTTATTTACTTTGGTTGTTTTTTGTCGAAACACTAACATTTCTTAACTTAGAAAGCCATGTTTCCATTGAGGCCAGAGTGTGTATTCCAGAAAAAAGCCACACTGCATGTTGTGAAAGGAAAAATCCACATCGTTCTATTAAGATTGACATTATCTTTATTATTTTATGTTCCTGATTGAGGGTGTGGCAGATGTATTTAGTTAGGTCAAGAATTTGGTGTAGAAATGGAGACTAGACTCCCACAGACTATCTGGTGGGTGAGGTTTGTGGAGTTCTGTCTCCCAACGATCCCAAAGTGTCATTCTGTGAAGGAGATGTGTTTGTCAAAGGCAGGAAGCAAGAGGGTTTAATTTGTGTAAAGGGGTGGTGATTTAGTGGAGAAGGCTTCATTATAAAACTGGGGAATAATATTTTAACCACAGGCAGCAGGATTCTTACAGTGATCTGATATTAAAAATAAAAATGAAAACTTGATTGTTAGAAAATTGTCTTTGGTTAATGTTGGACATGCTTTTCTTTCTTCCTAGCTTTCAAAACGACTACAAGGAAAGGGATGGAAGGTGGGGGACCTCCTGCAGGCTGTGCTGCGGTACTATGACATGCGGGAGAAGACGCCGGGGGAGGAGAGGTGCAAGTCACTGTTTGACTGGCTCTTGGAAAACGCATAGAACAAACGCACAGCCGGTCCATTTTATTGTTTGGGGAGAGGAAGTAACAGATAAGGATGCATAGGGTAAACTGTTACCACTTACCGTGAACTGGGAGGGAAGTAGATAGAGCTTTTTAAAAGCGCATTCCGTCATCCCACGTTGTATATATATAGTTCATACTTTTGTAATCTCTGTCAAATATGATCTTCATTTATTCTTCTAGACACGTGCATAGTGTGTTAAGATCCTAAGAACACTGATTTGACGGAAGGTCTGACCATGAGGTTTTCAGGGACACTGACTGACAGCATTCTTTTTGCATCCAAGTTAGTGCTGCTATGAACCGCACCCAGGCGGCCAAGGACGTTGCAGACAAATGCTATCCTGTTAAGAACTAATCTGACAAAATAGCTTTGAGGCTAATGGTTTTTCTTTCCCCAATAGAATTTTTTTCTTATTTTTAAAAGTCATTTTTATTTTCATAGCTCAGCTATTGGTAGGTTTTTGGATCCCCCCCAAACTATTTAATTTCTTAGAAACGTTAGTATTTTAGGTTTCTCTAAATACCGTAAATGATAGTTTCCCCAGCCTTTCATTAAATGACATTATTTGCTAATGTTGCCAATCCATCTGGCATGAAAGTGTGTGTGTGTGTGTGTGTGTGTGTGTGTGTGTGTGTGTGTAGAGGAATACTTTTGACTTGCCTAGTGGGTTTGTGCCCTTTTTTATTTTACTGTTTTCTTGGTTAGAAACCCACTGTTGACATTTAAAAGGTGCTTTAAAATAAAATGTCTATAAAGATTGTGCAGTAAGAATTTTTATTTCTTGTTTTTTTTTTTAACTATTTTGCATCCCTCATTTATCCTATAAATTAAAATAAAGGTGCAAAACATGTTAAAATTTTAAAAATTAATGTTAATATGGAAATGCATTTAGAGAAGCCCAATAATTTTCACTGTTGGATTTTTGAAAAACAAACAACTCTCTTCTTAGCAAGGATGAGCTTTTTCTAGAAAAAGAAGGGATGCCCAGGCTCCCTCTCCCCGATAAAATAGTATCTGCACTGTTTTGTAAAGTTGACTGACATGATTTTTCTGGGCTCTGTGCTTTTTTACTACCTTGTCTTTAGAAACTGCAAGTTGACTCTAATAGTGCTTGTGTGTTGGTTTTGTACGTGAGGGTATGCGCGTGTGAGTTTTTGGTTCTTCCATTAGTGGATTTTATAATCTAGAGTAAATCACCTTTTGTTGGGGGCTTTGGTTTTGCTCCATTACATTTTCTTTTTTCCTGCCATTGCATTTTCTTTTTCCCTGAGCACTGACTGTTCTGGAAGCTGCACAAAGTGTAGAAGACATAGCACCCACCAAGGGGCAAGGAATAAGGGCACTTACATTAATTTGAATTAATAATTATGGTAGAGAAATGTATTTTGTAATGAGAGAGTAAAATTTGCTTTGTAAGAAAAATACCAAAAGCCACTTAAATATTTTGAGATTACATTGTAAGCTTTGGTTTTTCCCAACTTAAGATACAGAAATGGAGTGAGCCTTAAAAATAAATTTGCCTAAAGTTTCTTCAAGTATTTTTTAAGGTGGAGAAATGCAGGAAATGTATGTAACCAGAATTGTTTCTGTCTTTTGCTTCTCAGAACTTGAGATTCAGCAGCACTGGACTGGGTTTATACATGCTGGCACCTGGGTTGTTGATGATAACACAGATTTATGGTTTATTAAGCTTGGATTGAATTTTTACAAGTATATAACTATCAAGTTGTGTTTAGTAACTTGGATATATGTACGGGTGTGATTAACAGCCAGATTGTGTTCGGACTTTCTTTTCAGCTAAAGTGAAAATATATTAGTTTCGTTAAAACTTTCTGTGCTTGAAAGTGTTTATGTTTATTTCTATTATGGTAGAAATCATTTTGAAGATTTTCCTCCTGTCTTTGGTTTCTCTGCATTTACCTGGAGCTTTGCTGGATTCAGAGTTCCCTGATTTAGCCACGACGTAAGGACAGACCAGTCTTTAGGTGTTAGTTAGCATGCATGGTAAGAATCCTAGTGGAACTCTACCCCTGTATCAGTTTCACGCAGGGGCATAGAGAAAAATATTAAGTATTGGCAGATGTGAAAAGAAGCGTGAGTTAAAGCTCCTTGTAGGGAGAGAAGTATCTTTTAATCAAGTGCAGTCTAAACTCACATTCTTTAAAGGCACTTTGTGATTATTCCAAAGACATGTTCCGTCTGTTTGCTTGCCCAGTCTTCAGAACAGCTCTGTTTGTTGAGGACTACCCGTCTTATTTTATTACAGATCTACTTGACCTATTTGTATTATATAACATTGTGATCTTGCCATTCTGTGCATTTTGGCTCTTACGAAATTACCATGTCTTACTCAGAACTGTTAAGTTGTGATGTGCGTTGAGTTGAATTCTGTTTATCAATTTCAGAACCTTTGAAGGATTTGTGGGAAGAAAGTGGACGAGGCCTTCTGATAGGTTTTTTTTTTTTTTTTTTAGAACATTATTTTAGACCGAAATGTAACAATTCTTTGATAGTCTTTTCCCAAGCCACGTTTAAACTACATTTATATTTTGGATGTTATTAATGTTGATTTTGAAAATACTTCCTGATTTATACAAAATGAATGATTCATTTGTAAATCACAGAAGAAAATTAAAATATCTATTGGGATGGTTGATAGAATTTAATGAAGTAATAAAACCTCTGAGAGTATTCACTCGGTGAATATACGTGATAACATCTTTATACTTTGAAAAATGTTCCACTTACCCTTTCAGATATTTGACGTGAATTAATTCAATTCATAATACTTCCATTTTGCTTAAATAAAGGTTTTATGTTGCTGGCAGGAGAATTTAATTACTTATTAAATGTACCATGTATAAAGTGAAAGATCATTTACTCACATGGCTTTGACATCAGTGCACATTTCCCAGTCGCAGACCTTAACCCTGACTCATCATCAGAGTCCAGAGTCAGATGTCTTCTTAGTTAATTATTTAGCTACTAGTATTCTTTCACAAATAACTATCACTTTCCCATCAGTATATTGCTTTAAATTTTATATTTCTCAAAAGAAACTTTCCACAGTTTAAAAAAAAATATTAATGCATCCACACTCAGGGTGTAGGGAAAATGCTTTCCATTGAAAACCCTGCCCACCTGTCACCAGCACAAGACAGTTAGAGCATCAGTGGGAATTACGTGATTATACTAAAGCGAAAAGTGAAATGCATTTTTGTTTCCGTTTTTAGCAAAAGACCCTGCACACATTTACTCACTTACTGGATTCCTGCTCTGAAGACGCAGATGCAGTGTTGGTCACTCTTGTCACTTTATTTATTTATTATTGTTTTTTCCATCCCTGTACATTCCTTTCACATGGGTAGGATTGTAGTTCTAGAAGTTCATTGTTTTGTTTTTGCTGTAATGTTTGAATACTATTTAATATCAGGTTTTAATATTGCTGGATTTGCTAACTTTGGTTACTTGTGCAGTGTTTGAAGTAATTCACATTCTTGTTTAATATATATATAGTAAAAGCAGCTTTGAGTAATCGTAGCTGTTTATTTGTGCAGAATTACTACATTAAGATCTTGTATAACGGTGACTTTTTTTTGGCTTTTCAGTCATTTAATATGTTCATTTATCAAAATATGAACTTCAGGATGCACTATAATTTTGTTTTTGCAGTGGCTCAAAATAAACATTTCAGAAATTACTTTTGTAATAATTTGCAATTAATTGTTCTTTTTATCTTTTATGAATTATTTGTCTGTGATCTTTCCTCTCCCAACTAAGAATTCTCCAATAAACTTAAGAGATGCCTGGCCTTCGTTTCCATTCTGTAATATCTTGTTAACTTCTCTGTTCTGAACTAAACAAAGGCATACAAGTGGAACTTCCATGATAGAAGACTCATTGCACGATCCTTATGCTTCTAACATGGTTTCCAAGAACAAGAGAGGCTAGGTATTTTTAGTCGGACACTAGATTCTAGCTACATGTTCAGGTGCCTCTGATGCTGACATAAGTGACTTCAAAGGCTGTTGGCCCAGTCTGTTCTGTATTTAAGTGCCCCGTAGAGTATTATGCTTGCGTGGTAGGGAATTCTTCTGACCTGGATCCAGCACTCCTTCTGTAGGATATAGAGAGCATATTTGTCATGCCATGTAGCATCAGGCGCTTAAAAGTTAGATGCTAACTGTTTGTTGCTAATGGAATTTGACTTAGGTATGTAAAGACCAGAAATTAGGGAATGATTTTCTAGCTTTGTATGAATGTTGCAAAATGCTAGGAGGTGACGATAGCAGATAATGACTTGGGCATGAGTGGATCCCGGTCACCAAGAAAACAATTCAGAAAATGCTGAGAAAAAGTAAGCAAGATTCCTTAGCCTGTAATTCTAAAAAGGAGAAAGGGCTCAGTTTTGCACATTGGGCTCATTTGCAGTCTGTCTTGGCTGGGACAGGGAGGAGGGTGAGGGATGGGACCTGAAGAGTGAGTGCAGATTTTTCAAATTGTGAAAGGTGGAAAGAGGTCACATATCCAAGGAGGAATGCTATTGTGCAAAAAGGGTAAGAGTGAAAATCTAAGAGCTTTTTGCAGCATTGTGTTTACAACAGGAGCAAAGAATGTGTGAAGCTTTCTCCTTAGGAGCGGTGGTTACATTCTTTTTTCCTTCCTTGGTAGGCTTGTAATCACCTCCTTTTACTTTTGTGCTCTAGGGCAAGGAGGGTAATATTTTAGATTGGAAAGAGATAAAAATAAACGTTTTTCAAGAGAGAATCAGAGCTCCAAATTTGACTTTTTGGTACTCCCCCCCCCCCCCCCGCCCTTTAAACAGACACCTAAATAGACTTGTTAGCTTAGAGCGAGGGTTTAAACGATCCTGTGTACGATATCTGCCCATTGAAATGGTTTGGCCCAATGTGAGAGCTAATTATTAACACTTAAAAATAAGGAGATGTCACATTTGAATATGTTTTGTATTTCAGCTTCTCTTGAAATTTAGCTCTGGAAAGCTCTGAAGCTCTGGAAACACCCATTGGACTTTGTGGTGACAGTTTGTCAGGAGCCGAATGATGGCCACTTTAGTCTGGGCTTAGCAGGGTTTTTTTGCCTCCAGCATGACCTGCTGCACTGGGCGCGTTTCTGTTGCCCATTGGGACCCTATCGGTGTTTGTGATGCAACCTCTGACTTAAAGCAGGGGAGATAGCATGCTTAGCAACACTGGACAATACTCTAGCAACTCTTCCATTCTCCAGGATTGCTCAAAGAGGAGAGAAAGGTTCTAGAAATTATAAACTTGGGTTTATTGCTCCTGAGCAAAAGACAAATCCTAGTTGTTTAAAAGCACAGTTTTGCTTTGTTTTTTTATGTAGACAAGAAAGAAGGGGAGAGATCACAAGTTTACCGAAAGCAGATTGTATCAGATGTCCATTTCTTTTTTCAATAGAATTATTCAACTGGCTATTAGAATACCAGAAACCTAGTATCTGTATTTTAACAAGGCATTTTATATGGACAAAGGAATGAACAATTGTGGCTTCTTGACATTTTGCAAATGTGTTGCCAAAGACTTGTTAAATAGGTAGGTCAGTGTTTGTCTAGAGGGTCAGCACATGGTGTACCATGGGCCATTGGATGTAGAGCTGTTTTATACCGCCTTGGGTGAAGATTGTGTTGGAATATACCAACCAGGGGTGTCTAAGAGCATTGTGAAGCATTACACAGTAACAATTCCATTTCCAAGGATGGTATTCAAACAATTGCAATAAACTAGGACAAGGAACTTCTGAATCTGTTTTTTCCCCCACTTGGTCGTCCTTGTGACTGAACTATGACTTGACATTTTCCTCCAAATGTGGGGAGGTTCTGTTTTCATACTTCTACAAATTGAATATTTTGGGCTCAAATGGTTTCCTCCAGATAATTTTTTTATGACTTTCTTGATATTAACTTAGTTTTCTCCCTGTTACATAAATCCTATGAACACAGGAATTGATGCTTAGAGATCCCATAAGGGCTGACAATGATGTAGACTTCTGAAGAGTCAGAACAAGGCTTTAAAAAAAAAAAAGGAAGAAGCTGCCAGAATTCCTTAGGTATGAAATCAACCTCATCTCTATTTCCGTTTATAACAATATGGGTAGTTGTGGGGCATGTGGATTCTGGGGAGACTAAAATGTTACAATAGCTTTTCCAACCTATATGTCTTCGAATCACCTCAGAAGCATTGTGGCAAATGTTGGGCAAACTTAAGTTGCCTAGGTTTGGGCAAGCCAGCTGACCTCTTCACTGCCTTGAACCCTAAGAAGCCGTGGCTTCCAGAAGTGGTCCCTGGTTAAATGGCTGAGTCTGCAATGGATACAGAGCTGGTAGAGCTGGGGAGATAGAGTCAGTATGTTGAATGAGTCTGATCCAGTAATGCCCCAGTAGACCCAAATGGCTAAGTGCTCTAGTAAGGCAGGAGGTGAATATTAGTTTTTAAATTTTTTAAATCTTGATTTATTTTTGAGAGAGAGAGAGAGACTGTGAGTGGGGGAGGAACAGAGAGAGGGAGACACAGAATCCAAAGCAGGCTTCAGGCTCTGAGCTGTCAGCACAGATCCTGATGCGGGACTCGAACTCACAAACCGTGAGATCATGACCTGGGCCGAAGTTGGACGCTTAACCGACTGAGCCACCCAGGCGCCCCAATTAGTTCTGTGTAATTAAGTACAGGGTAGTGGGAGGTGAGAGACCTTCAAGGCTTATATCAGAGTCCTAAAAGTCTGCAGGGAGAGAAAGTATGCCATTGCCAGTGCCCTTTTGGGAGTGGAATATGTTTGGGGGGGAAAAATGCTCTAATATTAGTCCCTGCCTCTATGAAGTTTATTGTTTAGTGAAGAAGAGTCATTAAATGAGTAATTATAAAAATATTTACTGTTGTAAGGGTGATGGGAACCTAAAACAGAGGAGCCTAATTGGGCTTCCCTAAAAATGTGATGCTGAGGCATAAGCTAGGGTTGAGCCCAGTGGGAACCAACCAGGCAAAGGGAGTCAGGGTGGTTCAGGGAGGTAGAGAGCTTTTTCAGTAGAGCAAACACACCTTGAGAAGGCTTCCTCGATATCAAATAAGCTTGCGGCTTATTTGAAGAACCAAAGACCAGTTTGGCTAGAACCTGAGGAGTTGTGACACATCTTGAAAAATATGTAAGCATCTTAGATAGCTCTCACTCAGATGCTTAAAGAAAGTGTTTATAGTTGTCTATATTGCAGTAATGCGGGTTTTTTCTACTGTAGCAGTTGGTTTTAAACTTATGGCATGGTGAGTGATAGTCTTACTTGACCCTGTGCTTTATAGACCATGCCTAGAGTTTTAGGTTTAGTCCCAGATACCATTTTACGAAGGACATAGATAAACTGAACCATCCACATTCGTGACTGTCTAATGCTGAAGGAGCTAAAAATAAAAACGATTTAATTGAGTTTTCACCGAAAGACAAAAGGCCGCTTGCCCTGGAGAAGGCGAGGCAGGGGAGGGAGGGATGACCTCAAAACCATCCTTAAACATACAAAGGTCTGTCAGTGGAGACAGATGGACACTTGTGGCCCTAGAGGACCAGGTAAGGATCAGTGAGGTAGAAATTAGCAGCAGATTTCAGCTTGCTCTCCCCAAATTGAACGTGTATAAAAAGGGACCAGACCCTTTCCATGAACAAGAATGTGCTTGTCCTTGGACACATCTGTTGTGCTGGCTGATCACTTCTGCAAATTTTGTAAGAAATCTCAACACCTCCTAACTTTGGATTAGGTGACCTGCTTTCCCATATATCCCTAATTTCTCCCATGGCAGTTTAGTAAAGTTGAAGAACGTAGGCTCTAGGGTCAAAAGAGCTTGATTTAAAATCACAACTCTGCCACTTCTAACCTATCTGTATCGTCTAGAGAGCGAAGGCCTGGGATGGTGGTATTTTCCTCTGGGGGGGGACTTTCCTCTGCGTCTGCCAGGTGCCTGGGCGCACAACTAGTTTTGGAGCTCCTTAATTTAAATTCAAGCCTCAAAGTTTTCTGAATAAGTCAGGTGGCTGGAAATTGTGCTGTACGTTGGGGCAGGGCCCGCGTATGAAGGGTGCAGCCCCTCAGGGTTCCAGCCAAAAGGGGGTGGTTTTTGAGAATCCCTTTGTTAGAACGGGTGGAGAGAAATGACTTTTGCTTTTCTAACGCTGATGAGGCGGCCAAAACACTAGTCTGTATCACGGTTTTTTCTTCAGGTTTGGCAAATATTCCTATGACAAAAAAGTGGTATTAAGTGCTGAGTTTACCTGGGGTTCTTCACTTTTGTTAGATTTTGATCCATTGATTCCTCGATAATCTATATATAAGCTGTTCGATGCGTTCAAGAGGATGTTTTGATATTTCATCCAATTTCTCCTCCCAGGCAACTACTCATAATAATTTACACGTAATACTTAAAAAAAAAAATTTGTCACAGCAGTTTGCTGTTGTGACAGAAGTCCAGAGATAAAAGAATGATATCTTCCAGTGCTGGTTAAAGTCAGACCTAGAATGGCATGTGCTTATAAACTATTCCTCAGGAGTGAACATAAAATCAAGGTAATTTCTAATAGACTAAAAGAATTTACAGTTTACTTACCTGTGCTGAGAAAAACTGCTGAATGTACAGCTTTCTTTTTTTAAAAAAATTTTTAATGTTTATTTATTTATTTTTGAGAGAGACAGAGAGAGAGAGAGGGACAGAGTGTGAGTGGGGGAGCGGCAGAGAGAGGGAGACACAGAATCCGAAGCAGGCTCCAGGCTCTGAGCTGTCAGGATAGAGCCTGACGCAGGGCTTGAACCCACAGACCATGAGATTGTGACCTGAGCTGACGCTTTACTGACTGAGCCACCTGGGTGCCCCATGAATATACTACTTTCATAAGAAGGGTATTGAATGCTATGGAAACAGTGAAGAAGCAGTGTTTCAAATAACAACATAGAAAATGAAAGCGAGAAGGAGCAACCACCCCAATGCAATACTGTTCTTATAATTTCTACTTACTGTCTATGGCAGGCCCTTTGTGTTATTGAATTCAGATACTGACCTTGTCATTAGTGTTCCTGTTTTTCACGTGAGAAAACTTGGGTTGAAAGAAGTGAAGTGTCTTACCCAGTGGGCATAGAGGTAATGCCCGGGTCTGCCAGGCTCCTGTTCTCATTACATTACACTGTGTCACCATATTAAAAAACCAAAAGCCAAAAGGTGACAGAATCACCTGTCACAATACATAGAGACAACAGCTATTTATTTACACTGGCACGTTTTTCTCCCACACGTTTATGTTATACAACTGGGATTTCTTTTATTTCCTGTTTGCCCAAACGTCTTTTTAAAATTTCCACATTCACCTTTGGGCTTTTCAAGTTCGGTGGTTGATGAATCTTGCCACTCTTGGCTGGAGATACCTTGACCCGAACTCTTCGGTTTGACTGATGTGTATATAATGTTGTATTTTCTTTGCATTCCTGTTATGTGGTGCTGCTTTGAGCCTTAGTTACAAAGTTGACCGTCTTTACAAGGTAAGCATTTCAAGTTGAGTTCGTCTTGCCCCAGCAGGCAGGCATCTCCTCCTGGGTACACTCTCCCATACGTTGTTCTAGTCATTCGGGTTGAACACCTTTGAGAAGTCCGTTATCTTTGACCTTTCCCTCTCTGCTCTGATGCCTGTCTCCAACAGAAGTAGGAGAGCGTGATATTGGACAGGAAGAAGAGATGGCAGGTGTTAGGGGAAAAAATAGTCCTCTCCTGGGGGATTGGGGAAAGAAAGTGAAATGTTAAAAGTGTCGACGCTGTGGCCTAGCAAAGTTGGCACAGAAATTTAACGATCACACCGAGCTTTTGGGCCTGGCCAAAGAGAAGACCCCAAAGGACCATTCCCACAGTATGAAAGTGAAGTTGGGAGGGGGAAAAAACCCACGACTCTCCCACCCTGCGGATTGGAAGAAAACTTCTCTGTTCAAACCTTTGGCAGTGAATCAAGGGGAAAAATTTTTTTCTGAGACTTGATAAACTGATTTTCATGTGAGTTTTTGTAGTCTAAATTCATCCTGCCTGGGTGGTCTCAAAGCCCCAAGCTGAGAATTTAGTTTAACATTTTTCTGTTAATGCTTCTATGCACTTATCAGAGGCAAACAGGAATCCTCTTGAAAGTCCCCCTCCATCCTAGGTTTCAATTATTTCCAATTTAAATTCCCCCAAACAATAAGAAGCTTAGATAAAAGAAACAAATTACAAGACCATGAGCAGGAAGCAGCAGAAATGACAGAGTGGAAATCAGTTCAAAGATGCTCTATGTTAGTGTTATCAAACAGAATAAAAAGTAGTTGTGTTAGAGGGCACCTGGATGGCTCAGTTGGTTAAGTGTCTGACTTCGGCTCAGTTCATGACCTCATGCTTCGTGAGTTCGAGCCCCAGGTCAGGCTCTGTGCTGACAGCTCAGAGCCTGGAGCCTGCTTCAGATTCTGTCTCCCTCTCTCTCTGCCCCCTCCCCTGCTCATGCTCGGTTTTTCTCTCTCAAAAATAAATAAGTGTTGAAAAAAATTAAAAAAAAAAGTAGTTGTGTTAGATATTTTTAAGACATAAATGGAAGCTTAAATATGAATAGGGGACCTGTCCACACCCACTAAGATAGTGTAACAAAAAAAAAAGATGGACAATAACAAGGATGTGAAGAAATTGGGACCCTCATACTCTATTGGTGGGAATTAAAAATGCAGCCATTTTTAAAACAGTTTGACAGTTCCTCAAAAAAATGAGACAGAGTTACCATGTGATCCAACAATTCCACTTCTAAGAATATATATATATATATATACCCAAGAGAAATGAAAACATATCTGCACAAAAACTTATACATGAATGTTCGTGGCATTACTCATAATAACCCCAAAGTGGAAATGACCCAAATGTCAATCAACTGATAGATATACAAGATGTGGTCTATCCATATAATAGAAGATTGTTTAGCCATTAAAAGGAATAAAGTAGGGACATAAGCTACAACACAGATGAACCTTAAAAACTGTGCTGTGTAAGACAGCAGACACTAGAGGCCACATATTATATGATTCCATTTATACATAATACCCAGAATAAGCAGATCCATAGTGACAGAAAGTAGATTAGTAGACTGGAGACTGAAGAAAAAGGAAAGTGACTGCTTTATGCGTATGAGTTTCCTTTCGGGTGATAAACATGTTAATGATTGTACAAGTCTCTGAAGATACTAAAATCCATTGAATTGCACATTTAAAAAGGATGAATTTGGGGCTATGGAAATTATACTTCAGTAAGTCTTATAAAAATATCAACAGAAAACGAAAATAACTTTAAAAACAAACTTCTAAAAAGGAAAACTAAAATAATTGAAATGAGAACACTCAGTGGGTAAGTTTAACAGCAGATTAGACATACCTGAGAGAGAATTAGTGACTTGGAAAAAATTCTCCAGAATACAGTGTAGAAAAACAAAGATGGGACGTATGAGAGAGAGGTTAAGTGACATTGAGGGAAAGGAGAGCTGACACATGTCCAATAGTTACAGAAGGAGAAGAGGGAGAAGACAGTGTAGAATTAGTATTTGAAAAGAAATTCGCTGGAAATTTTCCAGAAATGATAGAAGAACCATCCACAGTTTTCAAGAAACCCAACAACCCTCAAGCAAAAACAATACACATTAAATTTTCTAGGAAAAGTTGTACATATATTTATCTACTTTTCTAGATTATTGAATAAGCAAGCTAAAATTTCCAGTGCAATCAGTAAGAGAATATAAATAAATTGCATATGTTCAAACTAGTAGAGAAAAAAATAGAAGTTAAGAAAAGGTAGCCTGGGTGGCTCGCCTCAGTCGGTTAAGCGTCCAACTTGATTGCAGCTCTACTCATGATCTCTCGGTCGGTGAGACGGAGCCCCGTGTTGGGCTCTATGCTGGGTGGAGAGCCTGCTTAAGATTTAGTTAAGCATCTGACTTTGTCTCAGGTCATGATCTCATGGTTTGAGAGTTTGAGCCCCTCATCGGGCTCTCTGCTGTTAGCACAGAGCTCGCTTTGGATCATCTGTCCACCTCTCTCTCTGCCCCTCAGCTCTCATGCACACTTGCTCTCTCAAAAATAAACATTGTTTTGAAAAAAGATTTGCTCTCCCTCTGCTCGCATGTGCTCTCTCTCTCTCTCTCTCAAAAAGAAAAAAAAAAAAATAGAAAAAGAAACACAACTGGACCAAAAACTAGGAAGCACCAAATAAGACAGTAGATCTAAATCCTGCTTCCCTCATCCCTTATGGGTGTTCCCAAGAGCATCCCCCAATAAATTTCCTATATGGGAATATTTGAATCTGTTTCCAGGGCAACCTGATCTGTGAAATTGGTACAACTTCTCTGGGAAAGGATTGAGTAGTACCTACTTAAATTGGACTTCTGTGTGTCATATGTCACAACAATTTTACTGTTAGAAATAAACTCTAGACATAATCTGCCATATATACACCAGGAGGTATGTACAATGCTCATCAATAGTAGACTGGATGAATAAATCATGTTATATGCAACCAATGGAATTTTATACAACAGCAGAAAAGGGCCATAGCCACATGCATCAACATGGATGCATTGCAAAAACATAATAGCGAAAGGAGCAAGTCACAGAAGAATACAAGGAAGAGTCTATTTAGCTAAAGTTCAAAAATAGGCAAAATAATTCGCTGTATTATTATATATACACAAATGCATATATGTATATATATACATATCCCTTCATAGTCATATATATGTATATATATACACACACATATATATATACATATACATAACTATAAAAATATAAGGAATAAGTAATACAAAATTCAAGACAAGGAATTGCTTGTGGAGAGGAGAGAAAGGAAGAGGACACAGGAGAGACTTCCAAAGTACCAGTAATATTCTACTTATGAATGGTGAGTCCCTGGATGTTCAACTCATTTTCTTCAAATTAGACACATCCATTATATAATATTTAAAAAAATGTTTTTAACGTTTATTCATTTTGGGGAGACAGAGAGCATGAGTGGGGAAGGGGCAGAGAGAGAGGGAGACACAGAATCCGAAGCAGGCTCCAGGCCCTGAGCTGTCAGCACAGAGCCCGACGCAGGGCTCGAACTCACGAACTGCGAGATCATGACCTGAGCCGAAGTTGGACACTCAACCGACTGAGCCACCCAGGCGCCCCCTTATATAATATTTTTAATGTGAAGTATACTTCACAATGGAAAAATGCATTTAAAATAAATTACTTGGGGTGCCTGGGTAACTCAGTTGGTTAAGCATCAGACTCTTGATTTCAGCTCAGGTCCTGTATTCATGGTTTATGAGATCAAGCCCCGCTTTGGGCTCTGTGCTGAAAGCACAGACCCTGCTTGAGATTCTCTCCCTCTCTCTCTGCCCCTCCCCTGCTCTCTCTCTCTCTCTCAAAATAAACATTTAAAATAAAATAAATTACTCAACAAAATTTATTCAAAGAAGTCTGCAGAATGTATTAGGTGGTTTCTAAAAATTTTGCAAAAAAAAGAAAAACTTTGAAGAAAAATGTTCGAGCACAACTGAAAATTAAGGAAAAAACCAGTCCAAACACTTTTTTGTGTTTCCTGAATTTCCCCCTGGAAAAGGTAAACATTACCTGGGTTTTCTGTTTGTCAACCTTTTAAAGTTGGGGTGGGTGGGGGTGAGGGAGGAGACTGCTGTCCTTGGAGGTCATCAAAGGGAAGCTATTACCATCGCCTGTCTTATCTCTATGTCTTTCTTGAATCTCCTAGTCTGTATTCCTACATGTGGATTCCCTCCCCACCTCCTGATAATGAAGCTTCATTATTTACCCTTATAGGGGATGTTGCAATAAGGAGTGTCTGTCGCCCTACAAAGGGACTGGATCAGAAGAAGATGCTGGAGGCAGGTGGGCAGAGGAAGGAAGGAGATAGAGGAGGACACTTCACACCAGAGCCTCCAGGACTCCATTTAGCCAGGGGATGTTGAAAAGGGCAAAGCTGTAGCACAGCCAGTGTGGTCCTCAGCCAAGAGTGGGGAAATGCTGGCTTCCCGGGACGCTGCCCTGTGATTCAGGCTGAAGAAATAGGAACTGAGATGCTTGAGCCCCGTGTGGGCTAAGGCGGGTACCCGTGCACCCCCCAAGCCAGCTGGCCTGGCCATAGAGCTTCAGGGCCAGACGCACTGCCCTTCCGCAGGTGCTACTACAGCCTTTCCCACGGGGTTCACAACAGAGCAGTGCTCAAAACAACCCAGGGGCATATAGCATTTTATTACAATGAGGGAGCCTGGGAAGGGACCAGAAGCCCAGACTCCTGCTCCAGGTACACGGAGGATCCACTCTGCTCTCTTAAAGCTGCAGTGTTACTTTGAGCCTCAAGGTGGTACAGCAGCACAGTCTACGGCTTGCGGAAAAAACCCAAGTAAACTTTGCAAAAAGCTTCCTTAGGCACGATTAGCCTGACTGCTTGAACAATTTCTCAGTCTCTGGCGGGCATGCCCTGTTTCAGCTAGGCTGGCTCCTAATATCTAGTCTGACTTGCAACGTCTCTTCTTTTTTTTTTTTTTAATTTTTTTTCAACGTTTTTTATTTATTTTTGGGACAGAGAGAGACAGAGCATGAACGGGGGAGGGGCAGAGAGAGAGGGAGACACAGAATCGGAAACAGGCTCCAGGCTCCGAGCCATCAGCCCAGAGCCTGATGCGGGGCTCGAACTCACGGACCGCGAGATCGTGACCTGGCTGAAGTCGGACGCTTAACCGACTGCGCCACCCAGGCGCCCCTGCAAGGTCTCTTCTTACTGGTCCATCCACTTCCATCCCCAGCCAGAACCTGGACCATTTTCTCAATGCTTTGGTCACTTCTGCTCAGATTCACCCCTCAGTTTCAGGTCAGAACTGCTGCCCTGTGGTCGTGGGACCTGTCTTCGCGGGCACCACCTAGACAGTGCCAGGCACACAGGAGAGGTACGCCCAGGGGGAACCTCGGGTCACAGCCTGCTCAGGTGCTCAGGTGAGCATGTGCAGATGGCCACCACCTGCATTCTTCCTGTGTTCAAGCCTCCCCTTTCCTTGGGAGGGAAATGGGTAAAATAAAACTGACCCATTCCCACCCGTCTCCGTCACTCCTCAGTAGGTTTTTTGGATTTTTCTATTAGCATTTCATCCTGTCCTCACCACTCATAATTAGCTTTTATCCTAAGTGTCCTCTAAATTTTACTCCGAATTCAGTCTGTGTTCAAAATGTCCCCCTATCAATACAATCTTCCCGGAAATAGCAACTACCTTCCATCACTTATTATCCTCTTACATTATATTATTGCATCATTGTTTTATTTTCCTTCTTAGCCCCTTTCCCATCTGAGATAAGCATGTATTTATTACCTCTTTGCCCCCTAGAATGTAAGCTTCCTTAGAGCTGGGACTTTGCCAGTTTTGTCCTGTATTGTGTCCTCAGCCCTAGAACACGGGATCTGGCAGATAGTGGACACGCGGCAAGTGTTTGTTGAATGAATGGATGGATGGGTGGATGGATGTGATAAGGATTTACCCCTCCCCGGCAGGCCAGGGTTTGAAGCAGTGAACTGAGAGTTTGTAGTCTAGAGTTGACCCACTAGTCACTTATAGGACTTTGAACAAGCTACTTGATCTCCCAGTGTGTGGCCTGTTTCCTAATCTGAAAATGAGTGGGCTGGACTTAATGATCTGAAGTTCTTTCCTGCCCTGACAGTTTTGGTTTCATGATTAAGCTTATAAAAGGGCCAACACCATAAACCAGGTGATAAACAACATGCATTTGTAGCAGGAAACTGTTGCAAATATTAACCTAGCTTCAAAGGATGCATTTATTACATGCGAATAAACACATAATTGCATCATAAAGTCTTTAAAAGATCATTTTCCTAAGAAAATCTTGTATGTATTGGTCTTTGCTTATATTCCCATTTTGGTCTCTGGCTCTATGTATTGATGATTCTGAATTTTTTTGACAAAGTTTTGTTTTCTTAAATTATTGTTCTTCTTTTGGGATCTTCCTGTTATTTCTTCCCATTAGTAATTTCCAGTTGTCTAGAGTTGAGAATATTCTATATCAGACACAGCTTCAGGTTCCCAGTTTTGGAAAATCAGTAACTTTATTTTGGGAACAATGCCACACTCTTAGTGTGCTTCAAACACGGTAAGTAGGTCTCAAAATAATAATAATAATAATACCCCTTATTTTTTAAAAAGAACTATCATGTTATGCCATAATTTTCTTCTTGGTACTTGGTTGTCATTGTTTTGTGGGATTGGTACATGTCTGGTATCTACAAAACCTTAAAATATTTTTTTGAATGAGTGGTCAATGGCACGTGAGAGAAAAAACTCATGTCCTGAGACATAGGTAGAAATTCATGAAAGTGGCCCTTTCTTATCCAAGAGAGGTAATCCAAATGAGCTTGAGGGCAAAAGGCATTGCCTTTCAAGTCCCCCAACTTTAAATGTCTATTCTTGTCTCTTTATAATAAAAAGCACACAAGAAAACGTGATGCCTGTGGTAGGCAGAATAATGACCCTTCAAATATGTCCAAGTCCCTATCCTTAGACCCTGTGAATGTTTTCCCTTACATGGCAAAAGGGACTTTGTAGACATGATAAAATTAAGGACCTTGAGATGGGGGAGATTACTTCGGATTATCCAGGTGGGCCCAATCTAATCTTCTTTAAGTGGGAGAATCTTTCACAGCTGTAGTCAGAAGGAAGACACGATCAGAGAGAGTCAAAAAGAGGCCACGTAGCTGGCTTTGAAGGTGGAGGAAGGGGCCAAGAGCCCATGAAAGCAGGCAGCCTGTAGCAGCTGGAAAAGGCAAGGAAATGGGTTCTCCCTTGGGGTCTTCAAAAGGGATGTATGTGGTCCTGAGGACACTGATTTTAGCCTCGTGAGACCAACGTCAGACTTCCGATCTACAGAACTGTAAGATGATAAAATTTGTGTTGTGTTATGCCACTAAATGTGTAGTAATTTGTTACAGCAACAATAGGAAACTGATACATTACTTTCTTGTTTGAATGAAAACTTTGAGTTCCCCAGAGTAAAAGAGACGCCAGGCCAGGAGTCTAGAGCTGAGCCACCAGCCACATGTGGCCACTGAGCACTTGAAATGTGACCAGTTCAAGTTGAGATGTGCTCTAAGTATAGAGTGCACACAGATTTCGATGATGTGGTATGAACAAAAATCTCATTAGTAATTTATTCATTCGATTACATGTCGAAATGGTACTATTTTGGATACATTGATTTAAATGAAATATATAATTAAAGTGTATTCACCTGTTCTTTTTTTAACTTTTAAAAAAATGTTACTGTTTGAAAATTTAAATTACCCTGCATGTATTTGTGGCCCACACTATACCTCTATGGGTCAGCATTACTATAGAGCATCACTGAAGGATAGAAAGCGGTCACTTCAGTGATGTAAAGTTCTCCAACCAAGTGGCAAGCTGTGATGAGAATAATTAGAGAGAGGCTTCCAGGAGGAAAGGCCAGGTTTTCTCGTGTCTTCCTATACCGGACTGAAAGAGAAGGTGTCCTAAAGGTCTTTATATCCTCAGCACCCAGCAGAGAGACTGGCACATGCTCAGTATGTGTTTGTAGAGCATGCATTTGATGTTCCTGACCCTAGAGGGTGCTTTGACAAGGCACAACAAGATGGCAAATTTGTCTCGAACAATTGTCCTGCAGGAACTAGAAACTGTGGTCTGAAAGGTAACAAGATGCAATGACTGGCCTTTTCCCTTTTGACCAGTATCTGTTGCCCTACCTTACCTCTCTTGCACAGGGCCAGTTAGCATTTCCAGAGCAGAAAAGACATCAAAAAGGTTTAGAAACCAAAAGGCAGCCTCAGAGTCAAAAACCCAAATACCAAGAAGAATTCCAGCATTTCTGTCTGGCCTATTTCTTATCTCGGTGGCGATTTCTCAGTAATGCAGAGGGTACATGGGTTGAGCTTAGAATCGGGAGACAAATTCTTCATCTGAACTTGTGGTTCTCCTCTGATTTGCTGCATGATTGACTTAGCTTCCCTCTAGTTTCTTTCACCATGCTTGTGTAAGGAGGTACATGTTTATATCTATCACTACAGGGCACTGTGAGGATGAATTAGTGGCTCTGATTAGAAGTACTTTTTAAAATAGCAGAAATAATTTGCCTCTGAAACAAATTATCCTGGCACAGGATTTGGGATCCTGATCAGTTGCTTTGCTGCAGCAATGGCTTTGACATTTGTGGGATCTGTTGTGGTTCAATGGTTATTATAGGTCCAACATACTGTAGTTGTCCACCATGGTTATATGTAGCTAAATGTTGCTGATTATTTTTCCCGGTATGATGTCATTTGCTTAACTGAAATGAACTTTGTGCCATTAGAAATGGGGAAATACAATTGATTGCAATGCCATTTGAGTCTGTTTTGAGGTATTGTGGACGGAAATATCCTGGTTACTTGGTTGGGATGATTCATGTAGCAGAGCAGCCCGGGGAATAAACTTTACCTTGTCCTTGTCTTTATTTTTGTTTTCTATATGGAAACTAATAATTTGAGGTTGGCAACGTGGATTTGGGCTAAATTTCTTCAATGAATTTTTTTTCCACGGTTCTCTACTTCAGACCAAAAATCTCCAATCCTAGGCTGTTTTCCAAAGGCAAATCTACACACGGGCCCTCCGAAAGACTGCTAGCCTGTCGGATACCACAGTCAGCCCTTCTCTGAGGTTGGCAAGGCTCAGAACGCATTACATTTTAGTCAGAAACAGAGTGTCACCGTTTATTCCCAGGAGCCAGAAAGTGAATTAGTCATGACGGTGTTGTCAGTGGAGACTGTTGCCTGGTACGTAGGCCGAGCTCATTAGTCTGACCCCCATGCTGGGGCATGGTGTGTGTGACCATGGAGAAAGTGCTGATGGTCTGGTAATTGAAGACAGCGTGTGTTCATATCCATAGCCCTGCTCACAGAGCTGTCTTCGGCAGACAGCATGGCTGGTTGGTTAAACACACACACACACACACACACACACACACACACAAGCACATGCACATGCACACGCATGCAAAGTTAAGTTTTTCCTGATGCTTCAAGAAAGTCTGTAAGTGAAAACAAACGATATCGCCTGGGAGCAACCGACCGTCCTCTCACTATGAAGATGCATAGTCACAGGACATGAATAACATGGCCGCCAAAAAGCCTATATTAATGAAGAGATCAAGGCATTAACTACCCACGGAGAAAATAATAGAGACACAATCCAACTATTTCATAATAACCTATAACAACCTTAAGCCATCTATGTTTATCCTCTTCAAATAAACCATTTTAATAGCCCCAAGCCTCTTGTTTAAAACTGGAGACCACTCATTCATTAAAATTATGTTTCTTTTAGTTGACTAAACATAGACAAAATATCTTAGAGTTTTGGAAAATAGCAGTAGCTCATGAACGACTGAGCATAGTTGGCTCTAGCTTTGAAGATGCACATGTTGAATTCCCTCCCCTGCTCCCCTCCTGCTGAATGAATAGCTTTTGTCCATGTAACACTATGTTCAGTTTGAGAGGTGCCTGGAAGCAATGTCTTTTATTCCCCCTTTTATTTCCTTTATTTTGCTAGCTCGCAGAGGCCATGGCACGGTCTGTTTTCATCATCACCATTTAAAGCTTATCTTTGTGGAGGTGATTGTACGGAGGGTTGTCAAAACCCGAGGAAACGTGGCCTTTGGTGAAGGGCCACGGAATAATATGACAGCATTTTCAGAGTGGCCTAGTACAGGTGATACTACCCATGCCAGGCAGATGCGAAGCAGTTAATTTTGTCCTGGAAGCCAGTGGCACTCCAGTATAGAGGGGGTAGACATTTCAGGAGCCATTTGTCTTTCTGCTTAAACAGATGTACCTGGATTGTAGCCTTTTAACAGACTACTCAGGCACCTGCAATGATGTCACCTGCTTAGCTTGCTCTAGCAGGTTAGTGAGTCTCCCACCGGACCTGCTGAGTCACAACCTCTGGGGATGGGGTAGGCAGGAATCCCAATTGCTTTACATAAACTTTTAATTTGAGAGTAGTTTTAGATTTATAGAAAAGTTGCAAAGACAGTACAGAGAGGTCCCGTCCCCGCCACACCCAATTTTCTTGATTCATATCTTATATGAGTATGGTACATTTGTTACAGTTAATGAACCAATACTGACACATTATTAACGAAAGTCCACACATTATTCACATCATGCCCTTTTTCTATCACAGGGTCCTATCCAGGATACCACCTTTCATTTAATTGTCATGTAAATACCTCCTTAGACTTCTCTTTGCTGTGAGATCCAAATACAGAGGATCCTTGTATTTGATGACCTTTAAGAGGTTTGAGGAGTCCGGGAGAGGGTTTTTTTTAAGAATGTTTCTCAATTAGGATTTGTTTGACGTTTTTCTCATGGTCAGACTGGGCTTATGGCTTTCTGGAAGGAAGACCACAGAGGTAAAGTGCCCTTCTTGTCACATCACATCAGGGGGATGTACTATCACCATGACTCATTGTTGATGGTAACCTTGATTCCCTGTCTGAGGTGGTTTTGACAGGTTTCTCCACTGTAAATTTACTCTTTTTTTCCCACTGTTGCACACTGTACTCTTTGCAAGCATATCATTGTGGGCAGTCCACACAAAAGGAGTGGGGAGGTATTGTCCACCTTGAGGGGGAGAGTAGCTGTAAAACAATTTGGAATTCTTCTGCATGGGAAATTTGTCTACTCTTTCCATTTATTTATCTATTCAATCATTTGTTTATATCAGTGTAAACTCATGGATTTTGGGTTGTAAGCTAATACTACTTTTAATCAAATCACTCCCGCTTTGTCCACGGGGAGTTCTTTCAGTCGACTCCCATATCCCTTTGATATATCCCCATTGTTGCAGGGTTCTTTCAGCACTCTGGGGCCTTCTTCCACTGAAAGATGCTCCAAGAATCCACATTTTCAACAGGCTCCAACACATGCTAAAATTCAATATTTACTGTTCTCAGCCATCAAAACCAGAAATTTCCAACTGGCCTGCTTATTGGTGGATAGGGGACAAAGTCATTAAAAAAAAACACCTCATAGAATAACTTGTGTCTTCAAAATCTCCTCAGTTTATTCTGTAACATCTATAGCCAGGGCATGCACAAAAAGGCAGTTATTCAAACCCAGTCAAGAGACCAGGACTCATCTGAGGAGAGTCATCAATGAAGCATTTTCCTGGGAGCTGCAGGGCTCCTGGGCCACAGGTATGATGCTGGGTGCCCTGAGCTCGTCCCGTCCCTGTCAGAGGATCTGGAGCCATCTCAGCTGCTTGCTGGGACTTTCTGGTGACTTCCATGAGAGAGACGGTCAGAAAAGACCTTGGACAACAAACACAGGGGGCTGGCTGTGGAATAGGGTAGAGGTGTTCTTCAGAGAGGGGCTGTGTGAGGGAAAAACTGGGCTGTGGGTAAGCCCATGCTATGGAAATGAGAAAGAATTGACTTTGTGTTCACATAGGGTATTGAGTGCGTGTCTGTGTGTATGCAGGTGGTGTGTGTGTGTGTGTGTGTCCATGAAGACTTGCACACACATGGGGAAACATTTCTTCCAACTACCTTGGTCACTGCCATCCACCCTTTATAACTGGATTAGATTCAAAGCCTGTCACTGTGGGAAGGGCATGCTGTATAGACACATCAAATTCTTAACATTCTACAGTGAAGACAAAACACAACAACACACAGAACCGTCCTGCCATGAAGGTAACTGGCTCCTGCTTTTCTTGGCTCTTCCTTGGTTTCTAGATTTGCCTTGGCTCCTCTGCTGTGGCTGAACATCTGTTCACCTTTGCAAAATGCTTCTAGTAGTATTTCTAATCTGTGGTAACAACAAATTACATGTCTTCCTTGACATTATGGCGTTTTTAAACTGCTGAGTGATGTCAGGAATCGCTTGCTTATTATTATGTATACCCCCCATATTATCCATTTGGATTATTTTTCCTCCTCTTTACCCAAATGTCCCCCCCCCTATCCCCCCCCCCCCCCCCAGTACACATCCTCCCTCAGTTCTGCTGAGGACTTGTAAGGACTGCCTCCAGGTAATCTCCCTCTGGCAGGCTACCCTGTCAGCAGGAGCTGTCCTCCAGGTATGATTCTTGGCACGCTCAATGCCATTCTGGAAGCACTTGTGGTTTTTAGCGCTTAAGCCACTATTGATTATCTTTATTGGGGATCGGGGATGTTGTATATTGTCTCTCAGGGCTTTTCCCCATCTGTTGCTGGGCTTGAGTTTATGGCGGAGATTCATTTGAAATGGGATTGCTGTCTGGTTTTTTTTGTTTTTTTGTTTTTTTCCATTTGAGGCAAGAGTGCAGATGGGCTCTACTTTTAATTCTCTTGCTGCCACCTGGGAGGAATTTGTAATTTTGCTCCTGAAGTCAAGAGGAAAAAAGAACTGCATCTGAAATAATCGAATGCAAGGGTGTGCCAACACACTTCGACGACTCCAACAACCCCTAACTCCAGCAACTCCGACAATCTGTGTAACTATCTGTGTCTTGGGATGGGTGGGTGGGTAGCTTTCCTTTGAGCTTCCACTCCAGGTCTGGAATCCCGATGGCAAAGGTGACGTTGACCACGGCAGTAAGGCGACTTGCATCTGTTGAATGGTGTCTAGTTGAGAAAAATCCTCCCACTCAACTCAATGACATTTTCATAATGACATTCCAAGGTAGACGCACCGCCTCGTTGTACAGCTGAGGAAACTGCTGATAAGGGTTTCCTTGTTTTTCTCCTTCAAACTCATAAAACTCCTAAAGGTGTGCGACGATGATTGCACGTTGATAGACAGCAGAATCCGCGCAAATAAACCAACAATCGCATTACGACCGGAATGCGACTCTCACAGGGGCGCAAACACAAATAAAGATTAAAAAAAAAAAAGATCTTTGTGCGTCTTTGTGGATTTGCAAAGCGCTAGGTGGAGCTACGGGTCTTGTCTTTAGGATGGCGACCCAGGGTTTCTGCCCTGGAGCTGCCTCCCCACCTCTTTCCTGGGCCCTCTCTTCTGGCCCCAGGCTGCACTGTGCTGCCCTCCCTTCCCTCCCGCCAGTTCCTCTCCAGGCCTGTCCCCCACTGAGAAGGTACTTTCCTGTGTGTTCCCTGCGGATGCTCAGCTGGGCTTCCGGCCACCCAGCGCTGACCTTGCGGTCACCTCCTTCATTCCCTTCCTCTGGGAGGTCATAGTGCGATTCCACGCTACCCCCTCATCCATTTCTTCCTCCTAAATTGTTAGCATCTAGAACGCTACCAAATATGAAAGCAGTTTCTAGTCTTCAGTGAAGCCTGGCGTTTTAAACCTTGAAATGCTGAGACCTGGCTACTGGGTCCCAACCTGCAATGATTGCCACAACTCACGGGTTGGCTTGGTTCCTCATCAAAAGGGGGGCCCTTCTCCCTCACGGCCAAATGGGAGCACACCCACAGGCAGAGGGTGGTGCAGGCATGTCTCTGGGGGCTCCTCTTGGGTTTCCTTTGGACAAGGGAAGCCGGCCTTGCACGGGCTCTCAGAAGTTCCCTTTCCTCTTGGCCCTTTGTCCATTATCCCCTTCTACCTCTCACCTCAGCATTCTGCCTCCTCCTGCAAAGAGGGCAGTCTCTCTTCTTGTTTGGGTGTGGATAGCCTCCATTGACTCTAGAGCCTTAACCTTCTCCCAAGCCAAGTACGCACAAGATTTAAAATAACAAAAACTGGCGCCTGGGTGGCTCAGTCAGTTAAGCGTCCAACTTTTGATTTTGGCTCAGGTCATGATCCCGGGGTCGTGGGATTGAGCTCTGTGTTGGCTCCATGCTGAGCAGGGAGCCTGCTTGGGATTCTCTCTCTCTCTCTCTCTCTCTCTCTCTCTCTCCCTCTGCCCTTCCCCAGCCCCTCCCCCTGCCTTGCACACACACACACACACACACACACACACACGCGTGCCCCCCCCCCCCCCCCCACTCTCTCCCAAACAGCAATAAGCCCTCTTGGTAATTTGGAAGTTGATGTGTATGCTGCTACTACCTTTGCAGCCTAACGCACACCACACACAAACGGGGAGTGAGGTTGGGAGAGTGAGTGTGAATGGAGGCTCCTCTGACTCCATTAGCAATTCTTCAGTAGTCTTGAGGATTCCCAGCTGTATGTAGTTTGGGGACCAGCATGACACAGGTTTCCCTAAAGCAGGATGCATGTGCCCTGTTTCTTTCAAAGCATGCACTTCCTTTGGCAGGAAGTTCATGCTTCTCATGAGAAGGGCACCTTCATCTCCTTGGAGAGAGCAAGGATAACGAACATCCCAGAGCCCAGTGGTGACCCAGCATACACCCGGTGTTTCCATCTGCCTGGTTTTTCTTGATGACTCATGCCATTCCCCGTGTTCCATTTCTTGCAAACCTTCACTGAATAATTAGTCAAATATTGTGCCAGACAGTGTGAGGGTGGCAGTATAAATAATGGAAAGATTTAGTTCTTGCTCTCCAGAGACCCATGCTGCAAGGGGCAGGTGGATACATTTTTTTCATAATTTACATTTCTTTTGCATTATTTATGTCTGCTTGTATTTCTATTGAGTGGAGTGTTAGGAAAGCGCCAAAGGAAGGAGAGGTGGGCTTTCAAGGTGATGATCAGGAGAGTCTTACGGCAGGTGGATTTGATTGTGACCTTGAAGATAGGTAGGCCTGTGGCTGGCAGGAATATACAGTTGTAAGAATGGCTCGGGGACGGCAGAGCACAGGAGTAGGGCATATCCTCAGGGTCCCTTAGATGACCAGGCAGCACTTGGAGCTAAATGTGGGAAGAGGAAAGAGAAGGGACGTAGGAGTGACACTGTTTGGGGCTTCCACGTTAGAAGAGTGTTTACTATTATTCTGTGGCAACGGCATCAAATGCACTTTATACGTACATTAAAGATATTGGGCATAATTCTCTGCAGGGGGAAGGCAGCTATTCTCACCAGTGCTCTGTCACTTCCAGTTCTGAGTTTTTTAGAAGATGTAGGAAACAATACGCACAGGTATCCTTAAACCTGTGTGGAATTTTTTTTCCCCCGAAAATGAATAATTTATTTGTGTAAATCTGTTTTGACTTTGTAAATGACTTTATGCCTTTTATTTTTGTCTTGTGCTCATAGCCTGTATGTTTAGGGGCTTAAGAATGCAGGCCTGTGGGTTACCCTGCCTGGGTTTGAACCAAGCTCTGCTGCCTCCCAGACGTTGGACGATGGGCAAAGTACTTGACTCTCCTGCTGCTTAGTTTCTTTTTCTGTAGAATGGAGATAATAATAGTAGGTATTTTTCAGGGTTATCATGAGGAATAAATGAAATTATATATGTAAAAGCCTTTATTGCCTGGCACAGAGTACATAATAAGTTTTTGCTATTGTTATTGTGTTTTAAAAACTAAATGAATTATTCATATTGGTGTTGAAAGAACTGAAAAGAACAATACATATACACAGCAAAGCAACAAATAGAGAGCGAACAGTAAATGAAACTCTCCCATCCCCAGTCATCCAGCGCCTCCCCAGCCTGAGGCCTTCACTGCGACATCTCTTGTGTGTCCTTCCAGAATCAGGTGGAGTTTCTAGATTTGTATATTATATGTTATATATTATATATTATAAAATATAAATTTATATATTATATATAAAATAAAAAATATATGATATATAAATAAAGTATATAATATATAATAATAAAGTATTATAACATAAAATAAAATAAAATAAAAAATATATAATATATAAATTATATATATAAATATATATGTATATATTTATATATAAATCTAAATAAATGTGCCTTCTTTCCTCTGAATCTGAAATATGTACATGTGCATGTGTCCTTATACATACATACTTCTATGAATCATTTTGCACCTTACAGTTCTACTTTATAACATATCTTAGCAATCATTTCATATCTGCAACATGGACTATATGACTATTTTAAATGACAACATAGTATTTCGTCTTTTATATATAAATCCAGTGGAATATTATATCTCCTTCGTGTTACAATGTACCCATGATTATTGTAATACATTTCATCTTGGTGGATAGTATCAAATTCTAATTTTGGAAGTAAATTCTTCCCTTCTTTCCATAAACTCTTCAGTGCAATCTGTATTTGCCACTCGTGCTTTGTGAGGTGGAGTTACTTTGGGGATGTGATATGAAGTATTGCATCCATCCTCAAGGTGGTATAGAAAAACCAGAGATTGCCCATGTGTGAGGTACAAGGAGAATTGTTGTTAGTGAAAAAAATCTCTCTTTTGAAAAATTTTTAAATATATAGATAACAAAAAATTTGTTATACTAAGCGCAAAAAAACAGATTACACCTTTTATCAGTCATTATGGCATCGGGTGCTTTCTGAATATACTTTAAAACAGATCCATGAGTTTTAAAAAAGAAGACAAGAAAGGAACATCTGTGTATGAGCAGGTGACTATTTTAAAATTTTCCATTAACTTGAAATTATGTTCATGGCTTTTTAAGTTTTATGGAATAAGCCTGTGTTATTTTCATAATTGAAAACGGGAAATAATAGGACAAACTGTTAAATGTATCAAATTAAAAGGGGGGAAAGACCGCGGGAGGAAGGCATACCAACAATTGTGAGAAGAGGGGCCAAGCAGTGAAGAGGGCCACATAAGAATTAAGAAAGTGTCGCAGTTGGGTCCACAGTGGAAACCCTAGGGACTCCACAACCCTGTGAACACATTTTACTACTGCAAATGTTAACACAAGGGCTTAGGAAAGACATAATAGACTGGCTCATGTAATCTAGTGGGGAAGTGTTTAGCACATATTAAAATAATCTTCATCAAGGGGAAATCAGCTGTTATTTGGAAAACGCACGTATACAGTCAAACTCATCACTTAGCAATGCTGGATAAATGAAACCTTACTGTATTTAGTCTTCTTAACCATATACTCTTACTTTAAAAAATGCTGTCTTCAGACAGATCTGTTTGCTTATCACTACGTTAACTATCTTGGATTAGACTCTTCCCTCCTTGTTCAAGTTGTTTAAGAAAGCATCACTATAAAATATTGACAGTGGCCATAGCGAGACTCAGAAAAATGACCCACAGGTCTGATTCGTTTCCAAAGAATTCAAGGGACTTTCCAAATTAATTTATTTGAGCTCCACATGGAATTCGCAGTTCCAAAAGGGGCTGATAGAAGCTTATGTTTTTTAACATCTATAAAGACAGGGTTTACAAAGTGAAAGACTTCGGTTAAATTTTCAGGAAACAAACTTCTAAAGTATCATCAAGTTTTGGTACAGGTGTCTGTTCACAAACAAACAGTGTGTGGTATCTGACATTACTGATCTATCTACTCTTTTTATTTAACTTCCAAAGGCTTTACTTGACGACAATCTGTTCATCTACTTGAAATGATTGATTTTATTTTGTTTTTCCACGTCCGATTTTCTAATTTTCTGTCATTCTTTAAATGGGTCTGGATTATTGAGGTTAATATTTTAGTACTTCATTGTCTGAATTTACTGTATCAAATATCCTAGAAATTATGGGGCTTCAGTCTCGTTTTTTTAATGTGGAAACTTTGCAATAGTTCCTCCTCCAATCTATACAGAGTAAGTAGCCATTTTCTCCCTATTCCCAGCATGCCCTTGTCCCAGTGTTACTGAGGGTTCTATGAAGACTCTCTGTTCTGCTGTTTTTTCTATTTTTTCTAATGCCAGCTATATAACCTACTGGAAGGGAGAAACCACTGTTTGTCTCTTAACTACCTTCCAGTGAATGCCCAACAATGCCTCCAGGGTCTGGTCTTCATGATTTGAGGGGCTCTTTCAGATTACGGCAGTCCATTCCTGCCCGAACCCCCTGGCCAGCCCACCTGAGTGCTCAGGAGAGCCCTTTGTGCTAGCTGACTCCATTCCTGACTTTCAGCCGTGGTTGAAGAACTTTGGACTGGACATTGGGACTCCTGGATATTTTTCCCATTCTTGTCCTTGGGATGTTACCTCACCTCTCTGGTCTTCAAATTTGCCATCTCTGGTGTAAGAAGGTGATAATTTAAAAGGTCTGTTCTGGCTCTGAAATGCTATGATTCTAATGAAAGGAAAAGAAAATCATAGCTTAAGTCGGGATATTTTTAAAGCCTTTTTCTTACTTACCAAGGCTTTTCAGGTTTCTCTTTTCCTTCCCCCATGTTCCAGAGTTCACTTTTCCTTCCACTGTGTTCCCACGGTGCTTTGTCCTTAAGGCTCCCCATTGGAGAGTTTGTCATGTGATATTATAGTTATCTATTTATAGTACCTGTCTCCTTCCTGGGACCGTGACTCCCTAGAGGGCAGGAACTATATCTCCCTCATCTTTATATCTCTAGCCCCACACTCAGAATCTGTCATGTCAGGTGCCCAGGAATGACTGTTGACCCATCCATCTATAAGGGTAAACAGCAACAACTCTGAGATCCTGAGAGCATTTTCCTTCCAAGAGCACTAGACTGGCATTTGGTTTGGCAACTGGCCAGAGCTGGGTCCTTGGATACCTTGCTAGCCTATTATTTGCCAAAATCATTGGGTTGTGCTTGGGATCAAACGATATTATTCACAAGAGAACACCTTGAGGAATAAAGTACTATGTATAGTCATCATTTCTTGGGTCCCTGCTAAACTCATCATTACCAGATGCATTTTACTGGTGAGGAGATTAAGACTCAGAGAGGACTTGTTCCAAACACTACACTTGGCAAGTGGATGGTCTGGGATTTAAAGTCACGCTCTTTCCCCTACACCTCCTATGATGCAGTGCAGATTATTAAGGTGATGGATGTATCAATATTTAGTGAATACATGCTACGTGCAAGTTGCTGTGGTGTGTGTGTGTGTGTGTGTGTGTGTGTGTGTGTGTGTGTGATTGGTGGTGATGAGGAGGTTGTAAATGTACCGTACTTAGATGCTGCATTTACATCCTATGGGTGGCTTTTAGTCCTTATCCTATTGAATTGCTCCTCACCATTTGACCCTGCCGAGCACTTCCTTCTTGAAACAGACTCTTCCCAGGCTTTTGTAAGGCAACCCTCTCTTTGTGGCTATTCCTTTTCAGCCTCTTTTGAAAAATTTCCCCTTTGTATCCAGCCATTAAGTGTTGGTATTTCTTCAGGCTAGATCCTCCACCCCCTCTCTTTTCATTCCTTCTTCCTTCCAGTGTATCACCTCTAAGACAAGGGCTTCAGTGGCTACTTCTATACTGATGAGTTCTAAATTCAGTTCTTCAGCTCCCCAGGGCACCATGAATTTAGGTTCCAAGCTAAGCGCATGCTGACCACTCTTCTCCCAATATCCCCTCCTGGTTTTCTTCTAGTTGTCCTGAATGCCCATTATTTATGTAAGCCAGAAGTCCAGGAATTATCTTTTATACTGCCCTCTCTGGCACTCTTCCTCTAGATTCATTGCCAAGTCTTACCAGCGTTCTCACTAATTTGTTCTCCTGTCTCCCTCTTTCCATTTCTACTGCCCTGTCGCCATGCAAGCCATCACCACCTCTCACTGAGACTGCTGTGTTGGCTTCCTAACTTGGTCTTCCTCCATCTTCCCTGGCCCTCCTCCTCCAGGCTCCTTCCACACTATTGAAGGAGTGATCTTTTATGAAATGCAAACATAGGGCCGCCTGGGTGGCTCAGTCAGTAGAGACACCAACTTCAGCTCAGGTCATGATCTCACAGTTCATGGATTCTTCGGGCTCTGCACTGACAGTGTAGAGTGTGCTTTGGATTCTCTGTCTCCCTCTCTCTCTGCCCCTCCCCTGCTCAACCTCTCTTTCTCTTTCAAAGATTAATAAATATTAAAAAAAAAAAAAAAAAAGGAAATGTATTCCTCTTTCCCACCCTAAATGGGTTTGCAATGCGCTAGGAAAAAGAACCAAATCTTCCTCAGGGCACAGGCTCTGGAAGGTCCGTTTCTTGCTTGCTCTTCTGGCCTCACCTCAGCCACCCTTCCCCTCTCTCTACCCTTCCATCTCACTGGCCTTGCAGCCGTAAGGACCTGCCTTCTTCTTCAAAATGCTTATTCTACCTCTAACACCTTGGTGGTAAACTGAATAATGGTCCCAAAGATGTCCAGGTCCGAATCCCTCAAACCTGTGATTGTTACCTTATATGGTACGAGGGATTTTGCTGATAAGGTTAAAGATCTTGAAATGGGGAGATTATCCCCGATTATCTGGATGAGCCCTAACTGTAATCAGTAGAGGGAGGCAGAGAGGGATTTGACACAAAAAGCAGAAGGCAATGTGATGATGGCTGCAGAGACAGGTTTGAACATGCTATGATCTGGCTTTGAAGGTGGAGGAAGGTGCCGTGGGCAAGGACTGCAGCACTAGAAGCCGGGAAAGACAAAGGAACACACTCTCTTCTAGAGCCTCTGGAGGGAGTGTGGCCCTGACCGTATCTTTGTTTCTGCCCAGTGGAGACCATTTTGGACTTCTGGCTTCCAGAACTCTAAGATAAGAAGATTCTATTATTTTCAGTCACTAAGTTTACGGTAATTTGCAGAGCAGCAATAGTAAACTAATACCGTACTTGCTTATTTAAGCAAACGTTTTGCACTCCTCAGTGTAAAAGAGAGGTCGGGCCACAGGTTTACAGCTGCATCGTCCATGGCAGCCAGAGCTGCAGGAGGCTGCCAGCAATCGAAGGTTGCACTTGGGTGTGGGTAACTGAGGTGGGACTGTGAAAAGTTTGGGTCACTTCCCAAAGAGCAGTGCAAATCCTTTGGGGGTGGGGAGGGGGATGCATTCGAATTTGATGGGGTTCCTAACTGCAGTTAACCATCCCTTGCCCCAACTACAGTCGTGGGTACAGGACTCAGGTCTGGCAATCATGGTATTCTACCCCCAGGCCAAGGTAATGGGCTGTTGGTGTAGTACTTGAGTCAAAGCAATCAGGGGCCTCTCTGGGGATTTTATATGAACATGGAAATGATAATCTCTGTCTTTTCCCCAGAGTTGCTGAGTGGGGATGATGCAAGATTGAAGCTATCTATGACCCCGAGTGCCCCTTCTCTCTGCGCCTGGGGGGAAGTGCAATTGACAGCAGGAGAGTGAGGCTGACATACAGAGACCTGCAGAGCTGAGATTACTGGGGGTGGGTACAGAGAGAGAATGACCTCATCACATTCCTGGAGTCCCCACTGTGTCTCTCAGGCCAGTTTTATTCCTGAGATCGGAGGGCTAAAAAATCATAAAGACCTGGGGTTGTAGGAGTCTATCTTTGCCACCATGTGGAATGAGCTTGCCAAGAATGAAGCCGGGAGGGAGGAAGGCAGAGCCGAAAGTTTGGGAAAAAGAGCTGGCATCCTGAAGGCAGCTTGTGAACTTCAGGGATCCAGGGCGCCTGATGCTAGCATGACCTCCTAGATGTCCCAATCATGGGAGCAAGTAAGTTCCCCTTTTCTCCCTAAAGATTTTGAGTTAGGGTTATTTCACTTGACTGACAGGGTTTGATTCATACAACTAACAGAACTACCGTGCATTATTGGAAATGCAGATTTTAAAAATATATTTGCACAGTATGGAGAAAAAGAAATTATTCAGAGGTTTTTGAAAGAAGATTTGGCAATAGAAGCAATAGCTTATTTTTCAACAGATTTGTAAAGGGCTGTAGTAAACAAACTGCCTCCCTGCTAAGTTCCAATCCATGCCCTACCCCTGGCCCCAGCCCTACCCCAGGCTCCCAGCCCCCAGCCCTACCCCAGGCCCCCAGCCCCCAGCCCTACCCCAGGCCCCCAGCCCCCAGCCCTACCCCAGGCCCCCAACCTCCAGCCCTACCCCAGGCTCCCAGCCCCCAGCTCTACCCCAGGTCCCCGGCCCCCAGCCCCAGTCCCCAGCCCGGTCCCTTGTCCCTAGCCTCAGCCCCAGCCTCAGGCCCCAGCCCCAGCCCTCAACCATTTAGTAGGAAAAGTTGATACCAAAGAAGTCAGAGAGTCCATAATCCTTTATGTTAAGTACATTAAGAGATGCAAGGGAATTGAAGTTTGGAGTGGTTTTTTTGTCCTCACAGAGGGTACAAATTAGTTTTTATTTGAATTCTTTTTTTCCTAATTTACTGTAAGCCGATGGCCAAAAAATCATTGAATTTGCTTTCTTACGATTTGCAAAATATGCTCTACTAAAACATCAATGTCCTTAGAGATTCTCACATTATCTGGTCTTGATATTTCCTTAGATGCTACAAATGTGTCCAGATCAAATGCTGAAGAATTACAGACTCCTTAGAAGCTGCAGGATTATCTGATGAGATACAACCCACTTTTTGTTTTCAAACTTAGGAAATAGATAATTGAAAGAGTAGGATGATTTAATTCCACATCTGGGGTAAAAACATGGCAGTGCCTTCTGTGTTACTCATGGAGCAAATATAACCCATTCAAGCAAGCCACGGAAATTATGAATAAACGACCATAACAACTTCGTGATGGTGGTTTTCTGAATGCCACCAGTCCACAATGGGAGATCTGCCAGAGTCCCCTTCTCCGTAGCTGTGTTTCTGAACTGGGCTTGAATCACAGCCAACGTGTTGTCATTCCCTGACCGGAGTGCCAGCGTTGTTTAGGGTAATCCACGTGGCCCCCGGCCCCTGGTCCCCAGCCCCCCTACAGAGCAAGGGTAGCCTTGCTGTGATGTCCCCCACGGCAAATACCGCCCATATATCTGGGCAGATGCTTGCTCATCCTCGATCAGTGCACAAAGTAAGCAGTCTATAGAGCAGCCCGCGTAGTCTCCCAGGGCCCTCCCAGTGAGGGGGTTGCACACTCCCTCGGCATCAGCCGTTGGGTGCTGTTTATTTCTGTCAAGTTAAGGAATGATTATTAGCCAGAAGGGAACTATGACGTCAGTTTGGTCTTTGTGGATTTCCTGATTCAGTGTTTATGAAGGAGACACACTCTTCATGGTCTCAGATATCTAGTGAGGTATCTGGTCCAATTTCTATCATACAATAGTCATTTTCTATTTTCCCATGCTTGGGCAATTTTTATGTGTTTTCCTCTGTGACGCCGTGGAAATAATACCATGCAGGAAGATGGAGAGAGGTGGTGCTTTTTCAGTCTTTCTTTCCGTTGGAGCAGCAGGATCGGGTGGGGGGAAAAATAAAGGCCCCAGCCAAAGTCAGCTTGGAGAATCTTTATTATCTTCTGATTCTGTCTTGTAACAACAAAGCTGTAGCCTAGGCGTCCTCTGTGATCTGGCTACACTGAGCCCAGAAGCAGTGGGTTTCTGGGTCTGAGCACTGGGCAGCTCCAGGAAGGGCCTGCATAGGAGGTCTGGTGTCCTGCTGGCCCCTTTTCTCATCAGTGAGGGAAGATCAGGGGGCTGAGCCCCGCCTACGTTCAGGTGCCATAAGGCATTTGGGAAGTGCTCAGGCCTTTGAAGGCAGGTGCTGTAAAAACATGAGATAAAAGTTTCTGGAGATGAATGATGGTCAGGAGGCCTTTTGAGGGCTGACAGCATCAGTACAACTGATTTTCCTATGTGCCTTGCCAAGCCCTTGGGCATTCGGTTTGTTGTAACGTAAGGGCTTGGGTTCCCGGGGTGGTGTGGAAAGGTACTGTGATCACCTGTAACGTCTCTGGGAGAGAAGAAGGGAGAGAGAGAGGGAAGGTCAGAGGGGGTGGCCAAGGAGGGCTTTGATGCTGATCTCTTCTTCAGAGCTCAGAAGGCAGAGAGAGGCTCTAAAAGGGCCCAGAGCACCTGCCTGTTTACCGTTTGCAGGATGCATCTGCCCCTTCAGAAATCTGTGCGGTTGCGGTTCTCCCACCCGGGCTGCCCTTATCTCCTTTCTCATCCAGGAACCGCTGGAGCTTTCGCTGGTACTGGGCGCCTGGTGGTTAGCCAGACCTCCCTGACCCTGGTGACAGCTGTGTCCCAGCACACCGTGTTACTCTCCACCATTTGCTGTGTGGCTGTCTCTCTCGCCGGCCTGAACTCCCATGAGGACACGAGCTGAGCTGCATATCCATTTTTACCCCACCTCCCCACTTCTGACAACCAGGTGCACACAACCTGCCCAGTCAGGGAGACTGACGACTCAAGAAGAGTGCCCCCTGCCTCACGTCACCTCCAGGGGAGCACTGATACTCGAGAATCTGAAGGTCCTTCTAGCCTGGCCACCCCACCAAGCACGTTGCAATATGATACTCTGGAAGCTTGAAGCAGCTTCATTTCACAGGCAGCCCACATCCTATTTTTCGACATATCTGTCTTCCCTACTACGTCTGTACTGTGACTTTCTAGGGAGACACGCAGCCTCATTTACATGTGTAAATTCCGTGCTTCCCAACAACCCTCCCCCACTTAGCGTAACACTCTGTACTTAGTAGGTGTTTCAAGAATGTTTGTGTGATCTAAGTTTCCTCAGCTTGAATGGGCCTGAGTGATTGTGGTAGGTGGATGAAAGGCTCCCCAGTATGTCCATATCCTAATCCCTGGACCTTGTAAATATGACCTTTATATAGCTAGAGGACTTCGCAGATGTGATGGAGTTAAGAATCTTGAGGTGAGGAGATCATCCCGGATTATCTGGGGGGCCTGATGGAATCACAACCCTCCCTTTAAGAGGGACACAGGAGGAGTCAGTCAAGAGAAGGTGATGTAGCCCCAGAAGCAGAGGTAGGATGTACTTTGAAGATAGAAGGGGTTGGGGCGCCTGTGTGGCTCAGTCGGTTAAGCGTCCAACTTTGGCTCAGGTCATGATCTCACCGTTTGTGGGTTCAAGCCCCACATCGGGCTCTGGGCTGACAGCCTGGAGCCTGCTTCGGATTCTGTGTCTCCCTCTCCCTCTGCCCCTCCCCTGATCACACTCTTTCTCTCTCTCAAAAACAAACATTAAAAGAAAAAAAAAAAAGATTTGAAGGTAGAAGGGGCCATTAGAAGCTGAAAAAGTCAAGGAAATGGATTCTGCCCCAGAGTCCCCAGAAGGAACCAGTCCTCCTGACACCTTGACATGTTAGCCTAGTGAAACCGATTGAGAATTTCTGACCTCCAGAACTATAAGAGAATGAATTTCTGTGCTTGTAAGCCATGAAGTTTGTGGTAATTTGTTACAGCAGCAGTAGGAGACTATACAGTGGCATGCCTTGCCCCCCGTGTGACCTCAGGGCAACGCAAGAGCCCTGCTGGACTCAGGCGTCAGGAAACAGGTGCAGACGACTTGCTGACTTGCAGCCTCCTCTCTCCTTCTAGGTTGTGAAGTGAGAAGACTGTGTCTTTTCTGCTTGGTGCATCCTTAAGCATTTAAGTGTATAGCTCTGGCTGGAGTAGGGACTTGGTGAAGAAGCACCAAATGGGAGCAACCAACAAAGCTTCTGTGGGGTCTGGGGCTCCCCAGTAGGGCCGCATCCCCCTTCCCCTCATCCACAGTGACACACACTAGGGCTCCTGGCTCTTCCCCAAAACACATGCCCTGACAAAGGACCTCATGCCCCCAGGGGAAATGAGCTCTGAGTCCCCGTAACTGCCTTCAAGACAAGTCGGACAGCGTGAAGTTGGCACTGGCACACAATTACATACACCTAGAGAGATAAGGGACGCTACGAAACAAGTGTTGCAAAGCAAGGCCAAGAAGTAAAAAAGAACAAAATGGAAGCAGGTGTGAAAAATTTAGTAGTTGAGCTCAGTAACATGGTGAAGGGGTGAATACTTGGAAGAATCTGGCTGAGACTAAGCTTGTGAGTTAGAATATCAGATGAGGAACTCTCCTAGAAGGAAAGGGTCAAGAGACAGAACATTACAATAAAAGCCAAGGACCCAGAAGATATGAGAATAAGTGCCATTATTCATCTGGTAGGAATCCCAGAAAGAGAAAAATATTAAAAAGGAGAAGAAGAAGGAGGAGGAGGAGGAGGAGGAGGAGGAGAAGGAGAAGGAGAAGAAGGAGAAGAAGGAGAAGAAGGAGAAGAAGAAGAAGAAGAAGAAGAAGAAGAAGAAGAAGAAGAAAAATGTTTGGAGAAACCAAGGAACCAGCATTCAATTTCCTAGAATTACAGGTGGAAGAATAGGTTAAACAACCCATATCAAAACATAGAAAGCTCCATACATAGACTTATTGTAAGAGGGACACAGGAGAAGTTCCACAAAGAAAACAGACCATTTATTAAGCCACAAAGAAAGCCTCTAGAAATACCAAAGAATGAGTAGCATGTAGACTATGTTCTACAGCTATGAAACAATATCAGCTCATTTCTTTTTATTTTTTCACATTAAAGCAATCGTCATATTTCACTTATTTTTGTATTTATCTATTTATTTATATTATTTCAAGTTTTTATTTAAATTCCAGTTAGTTAACATATAGTGGAATATTGGTTTCAGGAGTAGAATTTAGTGATTCATCACTTACATACAACACCCAGTGCTCATCATGGGCCCATTTCACTGTTGAATGTAATAAATGCACAATCCTTAGCTAAAATGTTAGCTAACTGAATCCGACAATCGCTTTATAAACGCATTATGATTGAATGGGGTAGATCCATAAACACGAGAATGGCATTAGATGGATCATAGTATCACAGATTGATCTTAAAGGCATCATAAAGCTGAGTAAAACAATAGAGAGATATACACAAATGAAATTTTACATAAAATAGAAACATACACACAAATAAAGATGCACAAATCAGGGTAGTTTGGCCAGAGGAGAGGAATGAGAGTGGAGATTGGAGATAAAGAGATACCTAAAAATTAAAGGAACAGTCTGAGCACAGGTGGAAAAGTAGAACTCGGTTATTCCCTTCATCCTCTTCTAAGGTCAATTTCCAAAATGGCCACAGTATTCCGCAACTCTTTTTAGTAAGAGTTGAAGTCTATTTTCCCATCCTTTGTATTTCATTTTGTGACTTTCTTGGATCAAGTTTCTTTGGGGAAGTTCTGATCCTAGGTCTCAAGAAATCATGTAGCTTCTGCTGTTACTGCTGGGAACTCTGAATCTACTGAGTAAGCATGCCTGGGCAGGCTGTTGGAGGATAACAGCCATATGGAGAGATGCCCCAGTTGTCCCAACTAGCCTAGCAAGGCCATCATAAACTAGCCAGCCTCAGTCAACTCACCAGCTGTCAGTAGAAGCAGAAACAAACCCAGTCAAGATCATCTAATCCCATATCAGATCAGAAAAATGATGCAGCTCAGTCCAGCCCTAATTGTGACCTGAAGAACCACAAACTAAATACATGATTGGTTTGGGGGCTCCTGGGTGGTTCAGTCGGTTAAGCGTCTGACTCCTGATTTCAGCTCAGGTCATGATCTCATGGTTCATCGGACCGAGCCCTCAGTCCGGCTCTGCACTGACAGTGCGGAGCCTCCTTGAGATTTCCTCTCTGCCTTTCCCCCACTATCTCTCTCTCTCTCTCTCAAGATAAATAAATAAACATTTAAAAATTATCTTAAAAACAAACAATAAATAAAATGGTTTAAGTCATTAAGTTTTGGAGCTGTTTGTTATGCAGCAAATGCTAACTTCCTATTCTTTTTTTTAAGTTTATTTATTCATTTTGAGAGAGACAGAGACAGTGCAAGTCGGGGAGGGGAAGAGAGAGAGAATTCCAGGTAGGCTCACTCTGTCAGCAGAGAGCCCTATGTGGGGCTCAAACCCACAAAGCCGCAAGATCATGACCTAAGCTGAAACCGAGAGTTGGATACTTAACTGACTGAGCCACCTAGGCATCCCACTAACTTCCTATTCTTAGCTGTTATCTCTGGTGTAAGAATTATAACTTCTCACTTTCTCTAGATCCATCTATCCATACCATTTGTCATTTACTGGGTGCTCGTTCAATGCATTAGAAGCTGGAGATACAGACAGAAAAAATAAGGTCCTAGCCCCCAAAGGATTTATTTATTTTTTTAAGTTTATTTATTTATTTGAGAGAGACAGATACAATGTGAGGGGGGGGAGGGGCAGAGAGAGAGAGAGAGAGAGAGAGAGAATCCTAATTAGACTCCGCGCTGCCATCATAGAACCCTATGAGGGGCTTGAACTCATGAAGTGCGAGATCATGACCTGAGCCAAAACTGAGAGTCGGACACTTAACCGCTTAACCGACTGAGCCACCCAGGCCCCCCCCACCCCAAAGGAATTAGATAAGGTGACAGAGAAATGATAATACGGTAACAGAGCACCCGGCAGGCAAACAATCCAGACAAAAGCAATACCTTAGCCAAATTTTGAAGTAAGAGTGGGAGTTAGCCATGGTAAAAAGTGATATATGTGTGTATGTGTGTATAAAGGAAATGCAGTGGTGTGGTTTGGTGAGGAACTGCACATAGTTAAGGAGGAAACGGAAAATGTCAATAATGACCTTCAGGGGCCCCAAATCATCCCCACCAGGTCTCCTTGTTGTCATTCCCAAGAGGTTCATTGACTCTCATGCAAATGAACCCATTTGGGTCCTGCCCCACCAATTGTCAGATGGGGCTGCACACATCTAAATTCATAGAAGCTACAGCCTTGGTCATCTTAGTATAACCTTGAGAACAGTTGTTAAATTAAGCAACATACATAAATTGCTAGCATAGACTTGAAGATTGCTAAACTTCTGTGAATCCATGAAGGTATATTTCCTTATAATTATTGTAAACATTTCAAATGTGTGTCCCTTCTTAATCCGTTAGATAAGCCTGTGTGAGAGGCTGCAAGGGCCACTGAACCCCATGGGGGTCTGAAGCCAAACACTCTAATCCCAGTTCTGCCACTAACTCTACTAACGAATTTGTAACACTCGGTTATTCTCTCCACTCACTCTGTGTCGGGCTGAAAAATGGTCCCACAAAAACATGCACATCCTAATCCCTGGAATCTGTGAATGTTACCTTATACAGCAAAACAATGATGATTGCAGAAGTGACTAATTAAGGATTTTGAGATGAAGAAATTATCCTGGATTATCCAAATGGGCCCTGAATACAATCACATGTGTTATTATGAAAGGAAGTCAGAGGGAGATTTCACACAGAAGAGGAAGAGGCAGTGTGACCTTAAGGGCAGAGATCAGAGCAATGGGGCCACAAGCCAAGGAATGCTGGAGGCCACCAGAAGGCAGAAGAGATACTCATGCCTCTGGAGGGAGCACCGCTCTGATACCTTGATTTCGGCCCAGTGAAACTGATTTTGGACTTCTGGCTTCCTGAAGTGTGAGACCGTAAATTTGTCCGAAGCTCCCCAGTCTCTGGTCATTCGTTACGGTAGTGATAGGAAACTAATACACTCACCACGCCCTTGGAGTAAGATTTAAACTTTTTCATTGTCTATATACAGTCAATTTAGTTGGGTGGCTTTGAGTCAGTTGCATAACCATTTGGCTCCTGTTTCCTCAGCTAAAAAATGAGAGTGTTTGGCTACGTCCTCCCTAAGTTCCCCCAAATCTATGTCTCCAGCCCACTTTTTGACCTCTTTCTTAATTGGCAAATATGTATCCTCATAGCAGTAGAAAAACAGTTTGGATTATTTGGCCCATTGGCTTATTTTATGACCAGTATACCAGTCCTGGACGGTGGTGGGAAAAAATAGGTACATATGTAATTTAAACCCTATAGACATTTTAGGTGTTTTTATGGAATTGATCTCTTTTAAATATGTAGTGATCCTTCTGTGTTTGTTTCTATTAGTGTCGTCTCTTGTGGCCACACTGTTTTGGCTAATCCAGTACCATTCCTAACCCTTCTCCCTTGGGTGCCTCCATTAGCAGGTGGTAAAAGCTAAATATTTGCTTTCCTTGCCACCCATCCCTTGTTTGCTGTCCTTGCTGGGGGGGGGGGGGGGGGGGCAGTGTACTCGCATTCTGGCCAAAGGGACGTAAATGGAAGTCAGGGGCCCGGCAAAATTTTGCTTTCCTGATACAAGTACAAACATTGTGCTGATGCGAACTGAGCAACCCGTTTCTAAAAAATTAAAGGGAAAGGAAAAGAGTTTGATTCGAGTCCGAGTTAGGACAACTGTCCAGGATACCCACTCTTCACAAAGAAGGGAGCGCTCTGGGAAAGGAACATTTGATGCAGGGTTATACATGCTTTTTACATAAAGAGTTACAAATCATCATGAGGAAGGACATTCCAGAAAGTTACAGACTTTATCTTATGGTTTTAGTATGTGCAAGGCTGTATGACTTTTTTCTTATGGGAATCAGGGAGGTTTTCTTGTTTTTCTTATCTTTTTGTTTGGAATGTTCTTTTTTTTTTTTTTTTTTTGGTTATTTTATTTTTTAACGAAGCAGAAATACAATGTCCAGCGCTTGGGGCAGAAATAGAGCCCATGCTTTGAGGTTTTGCTGACTCATTCTGACCTCGGTAAAAAGTAGAGCTTCCCTGGGAGCCCAGGAGCAGGGCCCACAAACATTAAAAGTTGAGAATTTCCTGTAGCGATTGCTAGAACAATTCTTTCCCCTTCTTTCTGCTTTGAATATGGACGTGGTGCCTGAAGCTGCTGCAGGGATGTATTAATTTGTTGTTCATTTATTCAACAAGTATTTATGGAGCACCTCCCAATAGTTACGACCAAAATAGTCCCTGCTTTCATGGAATTTTCATTATGAAATAGAGGAAGGGAAGACAGAAATTTAAAAATTAATTATATATCTATATAACATCTATATCTATATCTCTATATAATATATCTAATGCTGCTAAGTTCTGGGAAGAAAATAAACCAGGATTTTTCATTATGAAATAGGGGAAGGGAAGACAGAAATTTAAAAATTAATTATATATCTATATCTATATCTATAACATCTATATCTATATCTCTATATAATATATCTAATGCTGCTAAGTTCTAGGAAGAAAATAAACCAGGATAAGGGGGTAGGGAGCAATGAAAGGAGATCGTGTGTGTATGCACGCGTCATTTTGATGAGAAGACTTTTCAAATGCCAAGACTGGCAGAAGGAAAGAAGTTGGCTATGTTCATACGCCGGGAAGAGGGTTCCGGACAGAGGGAGCAGTAAGTACAAAGACCCCAGGCAGGAGTGGGGCCGGCGCGGTCTGGGAATACCAAGGAGATGATCATGATGGGAGCAGAGGGATGGAGAAGTGAGGGGGGCGGCGCGAGGTCCGTGTGCCCCCACACTGCAGCCCGTGCTTCCTCATACACCTGCACCTGTGCTCTAGTGAGGAGCGAGGTGTCAGGTGTTCCTGCAGATACTGTGCTAAGTGTGCCAGGTGTGGGACTACATCCTAGTTGCTCAATGAACATAAGCAAATGGAGGATTTGAGAAGCAGAGCCCGTGGTCCCGCTACCACGAACAAGTCGGTCCAGTGTGTCTTCAGATAAGGCCAAGGGAGGCCTTGGGCTGCCGGCGTTAAGACAGAAGCCACCGTGTAGCTGGCCAAAGATGCTCCACCTTCTAACGGATTGAGATTATTTTACAATGTCGAGTGTTTTAGGAAAGAGAGAGAACCTAAAATGCATCATCTGCCATCCACAGCAGTCAGCCTCATGAGCCTGTTGTTCCCAAATCAAAAATTAAATAAAACGAACGAAGCAACCATGTCTCAGGAAGAAGGAGGCCCCTCAAACCTCCCTCACCACATTTTCCTGGAATAGTTGAGTTTGGGGGCAGAAGAGTGGTTTGGGGGGCTGTTAAGAGGAAGAGTGTTCCATGCAGGCAGAAGGAACAGCCAGTACAAAGGCCCTGGGGTAGGAGCATGTGTGATGAACTCGAATGAACAACAAGGAGACCAGTGTGGCTGGAGTGGTGAATAGTAATGATAGTGGAGGGGAGAGTAATAAGAGGAGGACAAGAGGGGGAGAGGAAGTCAGATGGGGATAGGGAACCCTATCTTGGAGGGCCTGAAGTGCCATCATAAGGACTTGGCTTCTCTGAGCAAGAGATGGGCCAAGGGAGGGTTTTAGCAGAGGAGTGCGGGGATCTGGCTTGTGTTCTAACAGGATCACTCTGGCTGTTAGGTTGAGAATAGACGACAGGGGGGCAAACATTTCTACCCACTTTACCCTGAACGTTTCAGGCGGTAATTTGTCAGATCATCTTTGATCCCAGTGCCATGGGCTTTTATCACTCTGCCCAAGCCTCTCCCTTTTGTTTTTCCCAGAGGAGGCTTCCCTCTCTGTGCTTCTCCAGGTAAAAAGCTGCTGCTCACTTCTTTCAGGACTTTGAGGACTCTACCACTTGTAGAAGGCAAAATGAGGCCCTTGAGGGGGAGGATTTCCATTCATTCATTCATTCATTCATTCACTCACCATTTATTCTTCACACACTTTTGGGGCTCCCGCTTTGTGACGGTATTAGGTGTTGGGGAATCAGTTCAAAGATAGAGAAGCATGAAAGAGTAGGGTTGGTTTGGAGGAAGGAGAAACAAACAGGTTCTCTAAGGGGAGTAGAAGAAGTTGAGACTGGGAAATGAGGTTGGACCTGCTAGATTAATGGTTATGAACTTGATTCCATAATCCACGGGTGGTCATTGAGCATTAGGCTTTTCGCTTTGAGCTAAGGGTTGTTGTTAGCCCTGATGCCTCTATACATGGAGGAGACGTGTCCAGATCCTCTCTAACAGGCGGGTGGATAGTGAGGTTTGCTGGGAGTAGACCCCAGGTTCCTCAGGTGTCTCTGTGTCTGCTGGAAGGGTCACCCACACCCCATCATGTCAGATAATGTGTACTAAAAACTTGTTGCCCTGTACTCTCCCGTGAGTCAGACTTCTGTGCTGGCTGCCTGCTGCACAGTCCCACCTGGGCACTGCACAGGTGCTCGCCAGTCAACATGCACCACACTGAGCTCTCCAGGGGCTCCCCCAGGTGCTGGGCATTTCCCTTCCTCTTCTTCTCCTTCTCCTCCTTCTCCTTCTCCTCCTCCTCCTCCTCCCTCCCCGTCCCCCTTCTGGTTAACAGCACCTCCAGCCATCCACTCACCACAGCCAGAGGCTGCAGAGTCCTCTTAGACTCATTCCTTCCCCCTCACCTCCAGCCCATCACTAAGTCACATTGATTCCAACTCGACTCTGGAACTGCCCTTCCTTTACCCTCCCCGGTACCGCTGCCTCGGGTCAGCCCGCATCACCTTTCTCTCTGGCTTCTGATGGACTCCGATTGTCCACCTCCAACCTTCCTCCCATGCAGAGGTCAAAGACATTTTTTCTAAGCTGCAAATCTGATCCCAATCTTTTCTTGCTTAAGAGATCCTTAGTCCACGGGCTAAAGTCAAGCTCTTGTCACGGTGCCCCAAGCCTGCTGTGACCTGCCTCCGATTTAGCTCTCTGCTGGCCCCCGGCATCACATTCAGCTAGACCAGAGCGTCCTCACATGCGCGCCTCTGTGCCTTTGCACACACAACCCTCTTGCTCCTCCTCTCCTTGTCCTCTGGGCAAATTCCTCCTCACTCAAGGATTCAGCTCACGAGTCATTCCCCTGGACCCTCTTCCCTGAACTCCTTAGTGAACCACTCTGGTGCCCCCACCATGCTTCCGATTCTATGTCTACTGGATTCTCTGTGTGATGCTGCTTTTCAACTGGACCCCTGCTTCAAAGTCACCTGTGCGACTTCTAACATAGAATGATGCCTGGGCCAATGGCTAAAGATTTTGATTCAGAGGTTGGGGTGGAATTTTACAAATCCCACAGGCACGGAGAAGAAGCCTACGGATATGGAATTTATTTGCTTCCCTGTTGGTTTCTCCCCACAGGTGGTGTCAGGGGGTTCCTACATCTGAATTCTGGCTCTGCCACCTGGTGGCTGAGTCATCTTAAGTAATTTTCTTCACCTTATCTGTGAAACAGGGATAGTAATAACACTTAGTTGACAAGTTGTGGTGATTAAAGAAGTAATACATATAAAGTCCTTAGACTGATGCCCGGTAAGTACTCAATACGTGTGACCAATTATTTGCTGGTGACAACAGTGTCCAGAATAGGGACTGAGTTGTTTATTCTTCGAATTCCAAGGCATTGTGCCTTTGCCTGGCTTGTGGGTTGGCATTTAGTAGATGTTTGAGAAATTGAACTGAAAATTAGAATCTACGTGGGAGCAAAATTGGAAGACAGGATGGGAGTAATTTTAGGTCCCTAACTTCCTGCTTTATCAGAAAGACAAGTAACAAGTAGTTGGAGTAATAAATCAGTAGCCCACCCAGCTACTGTCTGAAGATGAACCCCAGCAGATGAGCATGAAGTGAAGATAGCTCAGGTTACTGAAAACGCAGAAACATGGAGGAAAGGCAGGCAGCTTCTAGAAGAGTTTTGGAAAAGTTTTTTTCTTTCCCCAAGTATTTTGGCTGATAAATTAAACACTGAATAAATATAATGCATAACCATGTCAAGTGCTGGCTCCAAACAATTATAGGAATTTACCATCTTGGCGCCTTAGAGCTGGAAAGGGTATTAGACATCTTAACTCTTCAGATCACTGTTTCTTTATCTATAAATGAAGCAATATTGCAGTGGCTTCTGTAAACCCAAGTGACCACTTGTGCCAAAATCAGGGCCCCATGTCCGTGCTGGGTCATTGTCATTGTCATTAATAGTGATAATTATAAAATGAAATACATTAGCTTCTCATTTCTGTCAATATTGCCCTTCCTGTTGTTATAATGGATGGCAATCTTCTCCTCCCAGCTACTTCAGATTGGTTAGTATTGATCAGAATGAAAATCTATTGTATTAGAAGGTGGCATGTTAGTAGAATGTGTTAAGTCAATGGTTTAGAAAGACATGTCTAGACATGAGTCTACAAAAGCAGATGAGATAGCAAATATAAGACCATTGAAGGTTGATATTCTTTTAATCACAAGAAGGAGAAAGGCCAAGTAAACATCTTCTTCTTCTTCATCTTTTTAAAGCTTGATAAGTAGGCTGGAAGTCTTGATAAAAATTGAAACTTTTCCAAAGAAGACACCCAGATGGCCAACAGACACATGAAAAGATGTTCAACATTACTCATCATTAGGGAAATACAAATCAAAACCACGTTGGGATACTACCCACCCAGTCACAGTGGCTAAAATTAATAACTCAGGAAACAACAGATGCTGGCGAGGATGTGGAGAAATGGGAACCCTCTTGCACTGTTGGTGGGAATGCAAACTGGTACAGTTGCTCTGGAAAACAGTGTGGAGGTTCCTCAAAAAATTAAAAATAGAACTACCCTATGACCCAGCAATAGCACCACTAGGAATTTATCCAAAGAATATGGAAGTGCTGATTCATAGGGGCACATGTACCCCAATGTTTATAGCAGGGCTTTCAACAATAGCCAAATTATGGAAAGAGCCCAATTTCCATCAACTGATGAATGGATAAAGAAGATGTGCTTCATATATACAATGGAATACTACTTGGTGATGAGAAAGAATAAAATCCTGCCATTTGCAACAAAGTGGATGAAACTGGAGGGTATTATGCTAAGAGAAATAAGTCAGTCAGAGAAAGACAGATATCGTATGTTTTCACTCATGTGTAGAACTTGAGAAACTTAACAGAAGACCATGGGGGAAGGGAAGGGGAAGAAATAGTTCCAGGGAGGGAGGCAAACCATAAGAGACTCTTAAATACAGAGAACAATCTAAGGGTTGATGGGGGGGGGGGGGTGCGGGGAGAAGGGAAAATGGATGGTGGGCATTGAGGAGGGCCCTTGTTGGGATGAGCACTGGGTGTTGTATGTAAGTGATGAATCATGGGAATCTACTCCCAAAGCCAAGAGCACATAGTATACACTGTATGTTAGAAAACTTGACAATGAATTATATTTTGAAAAAATTGGACTGAAAAAATGCTATTTCTAGGTGCCTTCCATTGTGGTAATTTAGTTCCCCTATAATATTCTGATATGTATCTTAATTAACTGTGTTCAGGGGTACCTGGGTGGCTCAGTCAGTTAAGCTCAGATCATGATCTCGCAGTTTGTGAGTTCAAGCCCCGTGTTGGGTTATGAGCCTGGAGCCTGCTTGAGATTCTGTCTTCCTCTCTCTCTGTGCCTGCACTGCTTGCACTCTCTCTCTCTCTCTCTCTCAAAAATAAAGTTAAAAAAAATTTTTTTTAATTAACTGTGTTCAATTTTATTCTCTTCAAGATTAGAAAGCACATTGCCCTGTGTATAGATACCAGCAATAAATAATATATTTAGCTGAATTCAGCTGTACCTGTGTTATAATCCAGCCTTATCAGAAATCAAAGAATTAGATCATTTTCTCTGGATGCCTTTTTCACCCAGATTCATCTGTTCAAATCAGGTGACTCATACAAAAGAAATTACATAATTAGACTAGAGGGGGGCAAACATTTTGATTTGTCCTGGTCTTTGAAAACTTCTAGGCCATCCCAATTCTAATTGTGGGATCTCAGGACATGTTTCTTCACCTCTCTGGTCCTATGTGTCTTCTGTAAAACAAGGATAACAGTATCAATCTCACAAGAGGTTGTATATGTGTCTCTGACCATCTGAAAACACCAGTAAAACAGCTGGCATGTGGTAAACACTCCGATTATTTTGTTGCTACTGCATTTTTACCTTTCCCGTTCCTTTTCTTTCAGCTCTTTAAGAATAGCAAATTATCCTTGCCTCAGACATTTAGATTGTCTAGGAAGTTCTGGCCTAATTTCCAGGGAAGCAGCTGATACTGGTTAAATACTTCCCCCTCAAGTCAAATCTCATCTCTCTTCATGCAAATGTTTCCAGACACAGAAAAGAACCCTCAGTGACGGATGCTTCCATATTCCCAATGAGATATGACCATTATACAAGTGGAACAATGTCCCATTATTGAAGCACTGTGACTACAGGTACCAGCTCCTAAAGTAATATAGGATCCAGACCCAGGACAAAGCTCCAGAAAAGGCAGTCGGGTCTATATCAACAAACTTATTGCTGCAGGATTTTCCACCCAGGGAACTGTCCCCCAAGGCAGCTGTCCGGAAGCTGCTGTTGCATAAACCACAGTGAGGCCTCTCTACAAAGGGGCTGCTGAACTGCATGATATGATTTCCTGGATACATTTCTCAAATTTCATAATCTGAAATTTGGAAAGAAATGTCTGGGTACAGGGAGGGGAACATTGCAATGAGACACTGAACTGAGGTGATCCCTAACGATATTTGGTGAGTATGTGTTTGAAAAATGTTTTCCAATCAACATGTGTTATGAGTATTATCAGATGTTTAAAAGGAGTTCATCATCAGGGCACTTGGGTGACTCAGTCAAGTGTCCAACTCTTCTCAGGTCATGATCTCATGGTCTTGAGATTGAGTCCTGCATTGGGCTCCATGCCGACTGTGGGCCCTGCTTAAGATTCTCTTTCTCTCTCTCTCTTTCTCTCTCTCTCTCTCTCTCTCTCTGAAAAAAAAAAAAAAGGAGGAGCTCATCAGAGGAAGAACTTGGAGGAAAATACTGTATCTCTAGATGGAAATGAGTTTGAGTATGAGTCTCCAAGTGACTAAGAAGGCAGCCATCCTGGAGAGGGATTATCCTGGAGGTGAAAGAAATGCCGTGTTTGGAAAAATCTTACATTTTAGATTATGCATGCTTAAGTAAAAATTTCATTAATCAAAAAAGAGGGGGTAGGAACCTGATATCTAAATTTTTAGCGATAACGGCTCTGAACAAAGTGATAAACATCTTTCTAGGCAGTTTCCTATGCATTTATATAATTTAGGTATATGTATATAACTTCACATAAATGGGGTTGTGTAATTTGCATTTTTTACTCAATGATATGTCTTAGGTTTCTATTGTCAAAAGATCAAGGTCTTTATCATTATTGTTAATGGATACATAATATTTCATCATTCAGTAATTTACTCCTGAGAGTCTCCTTTTTCTTTAAAGTTTGTTTTTTTTAGTAATCTCTACACCCAAGGTAGGGCTGGAGCCCATGTCCCCAAGATCCAGAGTCACACGCTCTTCTGAACTGAGCCAGCCAGGCACCCCAAAGAGTTTCCTTTTGATTGGTGGTATAAACAATGCGGTAACAAACATCTTTGGGTAAATACTCATTCACCTGGGAGATAGTTACTTTAGGTAAATACCTTAGAAGTTTGGTTATTGGGCCATTTTACATTTTGAAATAATATTATCTAAATTCATACTTTGCTACATATTTATGAATTTATAGTTCCACAGTGATACGTGAGTACCTTTTCCCCACACCCTCACTGGGAATACAAATTCCTTATTGTCTTCCACATGTAATGTAAATATTTTTCTCTAGGTCAATTCTTTCCAATTCTTTTTCATGGTGTATTTTTTATTTTTATTTTATTTTATTTTTTTTTAATTAATTAATTTTTTTTTCAACGTTTTTTATTTATTTTTGGTACAGAGAGAGACAGAGCATGAACGGGGGAGGGGCAGAGAGAGAGGGAGACACAGAATCGGAAACAGGCTCCAGGCTCCGAGCCATCAGCCCAGAGCCTGACGCGGGGCTCGAACTCACAGACCGCGAGATCGTGACCTGGCTGAAGTCGGACGCTTAACCGACTGCGCCACCCAGGCGCCCCTTTCATGGTGTATTTTTTAAATGGAAGCCTCAAACTTTAGATATTTAAATTTATTAGTCTTTTTATTTTTTTCTCTCGAAATGTTTGCTTTTCTATAGAAATATTATACCAAATAATTTTATGGTACTTTATATAATTTTATTTTTCAAATCTTTAAGTCTTTGAGACATCTGGAACCTCTTTTGATATAAAGGAAGAGGCAGGGGGCTTGCTGTATTTCTTTTCCCACTCTGAATACTGATCTAGTTTTCCAATATCTCTCTTTTTAAAATGTTTATTTATTAATTTGAGAGAGAGAGTGAAAGCGTGAGTGGGGGGAGGGGCAGAGGAAGAGGGAGAGAGAGAGAATCCCAAGCAGGCTCCATGCTATCAGTACAGAGCCTGACCTGGAGATAGATCCCACAAACCAAAAGATCATGACCTGAGCTGAAATCAAGAGTTGGACGCCTAACCAACTAAGCCACCCAGGTGCCCCTCCAGTATCTTTCTTAAATAGATCATATTTCTCAATTAATTCTAAAAGTGATCTTTATTTTCTACACATATTTGGACTTATTATTAGATTGTTTATTGTTTGTATTCTATTTCTCAGTTTATCCTTTCCTGGGCTAGTGACTCACATAAATTTACTAACATAGTGTTTTAAAATATCTGTGGGGACAAACTCTGTATTTATTAATCCCACCTCCGATTTTTCTTATTTTTCAGATTAGGTATTTTCTCATGTCTGTCTGCCAGCAGTCTTTTAGAAGCATTCTTAATGGACTATAATTTTGATTTGGATTGCACTAAATTTATAGATTAATTTAGAACTGATATCTCCATAATACTGATTCTTTTTATCCATCGGTACCTCTTATGTATTCACCTTCTCTTTTATATCTCTCAGTAATGTTTTGCATTTCAGAATTTTTCACATACAAATTCAATGTATCACTGATGAAGTGTATTTCTGGCCATTTGGCAAACTGATGTTTTGTTCTTTGTCATGGTAGCTAATTAGGACCTGTGTTTCTGAGAATTCTTTCCCCTGTTGACCCAGGTTAGGATTGGCCACGGGAGAAATTTGCATGAGGTTTGGGAGTCAGAGATGAATCAGCAGCTATTGTGTTCTGAAGGTCATCTTTGGTCTGAGGTGGTGAGAGACTGATGCAGAGGTGCTGGCGGGTTCCGCTTCGTCCTTGCTTCTCTGGACACCACACGTTCTCTCTCGTTGCTGACCACTAACAGTAACTCCATGTGCACCACCAGATTCTTCGCCGCAGCTCACACAGGTGGCAGCTGTGAGGAGCCATCGATTTTCCATGCACATATACACCAGTCTCAGCCATGCAGCTGCTGGATGAGCCTAACTTCCTGCCAGCCCAGACTCGGTTACCTACCGCAGAGCTGCCTAGTGAGTTTTCTCTAATCCTTTCAGGGACTTTACTTTCCTAGCTCACCTCACAACTCTCCAAGGTCTAACTGGAACAATAAGTTCCTTATTTCTTAATACTCACAGTGCTTCTTCTTCCCTGACCAGTACACAACGGGCTGGGAAAAGGACTTGGGGACAGGCTAACATGAATCTGTGTGAAAAGCTTCAGATGCGGGCCAGTGGGATGTCCATAGATGGGTGGGTAAGAACAGGATATGCCCTGGAGTTTGAGCACCAGGAGAGGGACCCCCATCTTCCACTGCCTTCCTTGTCTGTAGAGGAGTTGGGAAGGGCAGGATCCTTAGTCAAGTTAGCAGGACCTGATTTTGGGCAAGTGAAGTCACAGCCTTGCTGGTGTAAGAAAATATTAACTGGATTGTTCAATATTAAATATAAATGTTGACCAAAGGCACCTTTCTAGTTCCTAATTTGGAACACATCTTTTATTGTGCTCTAGATTACACACACACACACACACACACACACACACGGTGGGGAGAGAAAAATATAAGCATTATGACAAGGAAGTACCCATCTATTTCTACTTTACTATTTTGATCAGTAGGAACAGTTATCAAAAGTCTTTTTTTGGAATCCATAGAGATGATATAATAAATGTTTCCCTCATGACCACTTTACATGGTAACTTTTTGGTATAGACAGAAGATTTGTGTTACTCCAAAATTCATATGTTGAAATCCTAATGCCCAGTGTGATGGTATTTGGAGATGGGGCCTTCCGAAGGTGTCGAGGTCATGAGGGGGAGCCCCTCACAAATGGGATTAGTGCCTTTATGAAAGAGACCCCAGAGAGACCCACCTAACCTCTTCCTTGCCTCTTCTGTCAAGTGAGGACACAGCAGAAAGAAAGCCATAAGCCAGGAAGTGGACCCTCATGACCACTGAAAATACTGGTACCTGATCTTGGAGTTCCCAGACTCCAAGATCGTGAGAACTGATTTTTCTGCTGGTTATAAACCACCCATTCTATGATATTTTGTTATAGCACCCCAAAAGGACTAAGACAATTTTGTAAATAGATTTACTCAGTTATTTCTGTTTATAGTCATGGTTGGATTTTGGGATCAGGGCCATGCTGATCTAGAGTGTAGAGAAATGGAAAAAAAAAGTCTAGAGAAATGGAAACCTTCCAGACTTTTTGTTTGTTTGAAATGAATACATACCAAAGGATTTGTCTTATCTATTCCTTGAAGGTTCGCTGTAACTTATCTATGAAATTAATCAGGTCTTATCTACTTTCTGGGGATAAATCTTTAACTGTGTTTTCAATTTAAAAAACTGTTTTTTTTTTTTTTTTGGTGGAGGTAAATTCTGTTAATTTCAATTTCTCTATAAAACAGTCATAACAATTATAAGTTTTTACACAGTGTTTCTTTACAAAAATTTTGATTTATACCTATGATTTATAAACTCTTAACATTTTTTTTCTAGTATTCTATAGTTGTGCTTTCTCACAGGTTAGTTTTCTGGCATCTGTTACTGATAAATCTTATTCATTCTAATACTTTTATTTTCTTTCTAAATTATTCACTTCTGATTTAATATTTCCTCATTCTTTACCAAAACTACTTTTGGTTTATTATGCTTTTTTAAGCTTCTTACGTTGAATGCTTTATCCATTTAATTGAAATTTTTCTTATGTATTAGTAATAATGTCTAAGGCTATGGATTGTCTACTGAAAATGACATTGGCTGTATCTTTTGAGTTTTCTATGGAGTATTCATATTGTCGTTAATTCTTTTTTGTAAGTTAATTAATCTTAGATTTAATACAATTAAGATTATAATGAAAATTCCATGCTAGTTTTCAGAACAAAAAATTTCTAACAGAACTATTTCGGTCTTCTATAGCAGGATCAAAGTCCTTTTTTTCCCCCAAAAAATACTTTTTAAAATTAATATTTGGAGGTTTCGGCAGTTATCCAAGGGCATCTCTTCATCTTTAATTCATTCATTCATTCATTTATAGTTTTTATTTTAATTCCAGTTAGTTAACATACAGTATTATTATATTAGTTTCAGGTGCACAATATAGTGATTCAACAATTTTGTATGTTAATTAGTGCTCCTCACAAGTGTACTCTTTAGTCCCCATCACCTATTTGACCCATCGCCCCACCTACCTCCCCTCTGGTACCTATTTGACCCATCCCCCCACCCACCTCCCCTCTGGTGACCATCATTTTTTTCTCTACAGTTGAATCTGTTTCTTGTTTTGCTTCTCTCTTTTTTTTTCCCCTTTGCTTGTTTGTTTTGTTCCTTTATGGTCCTTAATCCTTAAATAATGTGTAATTCAAGTTTTAGTTTCCCTTTGACCAAAGAACTATTTATAGATCAAGTTTTCATTTTCAAGAAGATATTTTTCAAACCTTATTTTATTGTCAGTTTATGTCACTGTGTTGTGGTTAGAAAATTACCAAGTGTCTCATTGGGCTGTGAAAAGAAGGTATATTATTGGCTTTGATGTATGTTGTCAGGGGTTGAAGAGGGTGGGACGAATAGGTGAAGAAGAGGAGATTTTCAGGTGGTGAAACTGTTCTGTTTGATACTATAGTGGTGGATACATGACATCATGCATCTATCAAAACCCATAGAACTATCTGGGAAAACCTTCATTCATGTAAACTGTGAGCTTTAGGTTATGACAGTTCATCAATATTGGATTGTTAACTGTAACAATTGTACCACACCAATGCAAGATGTTTGTAATCGGGGAAGCTTGTGTATGTGTTGGGGGGAGGCAGTATATGAGAATTCTCTACGTTCTCTGCTCAAGTTTCCTATGGATCTAAAATGTTCTAAAAAATACAAAGTCTATTAATTTGACCCACTCATTTATGACCAAATGTTGCTTTTCTAGAGATGTAACAAGGTGCAGGAAGATACAGAAGGGGCTGAACTGGCAGCAGGCAGGTTGAACTCCCCCATCCTGTTATGAACTGAGCCCCTTTCATAACCTTTCCTATAAGTCTCTTAGCCTATGTCGTTCCTGTCAAATTCTTAGAATGCTCAAGCTCTTTTGTTCCTATGCAGTAAAATATTTGTCAATAGAATATACTATCTTCTTTAATATAAAATGTCCCCAAATACTTGTATTGGGTATATTTTGCAATATAAAGAAAAGAGTAACGGCTAAAAAACCAAGTCGGAATCTCTTTCTGGCATTGCTATAAATCTCTGGCCCATTTTCTAACACTCTTGCTTTTAAATTAGTCTATGGCAAGCACACTGGGCATAGTTGATAAAAGGTTTTGAAAAGAAGTTTTGAATTGCTGGGGCTCTGGACCTTTTGATCTTATTAAGTGGGGTTGGTGACATTTAACCCTCTTCCTCCCTTTTGATTGCTTCTGCAGAGCTTGCTGAAATCAGGCAGCCTAACTCGTCTTGCTAGCTATCCTTCAGAGGTAATTTGGAGAAAGAAGGTCAGAAAATGCTTTTACCTTTAAGGACCAAAGAGAATTGGTTATGGGATTTTTTTTTTTTTTTTCATCTAACAATAGCTGCTGTGGCAGTTACAAAAGAAACCTCTGTGATTTTATTTGATTTTTTTGATTTTTGATAATTTGTTAAGTTTTTACTTTAATTCCAGTTAGTTAACATACAGTGTTCCATTAGTTTCATGTGTACCATATAGTGATTCAACCCTTTCATACAACATCTGGTGCTGAAACCCCTGTGATTTTAATGGTACAGAAGCACGGCTCTGTAATCAGAAGATACTAACTACATCACTTTCTATACTTGGGCTAACAGTCACTGGTGCAACTGATGAAGTCAGGGGACATTAAAACCCTAAATCCTCAAGCTGTGTTGTGTTTAATAGATTCTGCTTCCCTCAGCAGTTTTCAAGGTGGGGTCCTGATACCTTTCCAGTTGGACTGCAAGGTAAAATCCATTTCCATAATGTTTTAAGGACATACTTTGCCCATTTCGCTAGGTTGATATTTGCACTGGTGGCGGATGAAGTTGCTCAAACCTGAGGACCAGTCAAGGCAGTGGGACCAAACTGTACCAAAGTCATCTCATTCTTCCCTCCCAGGTAGTGATTATCCTCATAGCTTGCCCTGACCCACCTGTCACAGCTTGCTCGCAATTATTAAAACACATTTTACAAACAGAAGTTTACACTTTAGATGAATAAATGCAGGCTCTTGAGGAGCCTGAGCACTTTTGCAATTGAGTTCCAAGCAACTAGCTGCTTTTTCCACGGAACACCATATTTATTTGAAAGAATGACTGACATGCAAACATTTTTCTCAAAAAAAGAGGAACTTGAGCCTGACTCTTCAAAGGAAACAGCCGACAGTACTTAGGGTCAATGATAAAAATTTGAGCTTTTCAATGAAAACCAGTTCAACAGTTAATGATTTCAACAGCATTTAAATACTTAAAGACTTTTCCAGTGAGATCAGTAGTGATATGGACAAATGTTAAGATTTTTTTTTTATATTGTATAATTGCGCTGTCAGCATTTCAAAGATCTGCTGATAATTTTCAAAAGGCCAATTCATAGTGTTACAAAATTTGAATTGCAAGAAAGATTGATGGATTTTCATATACTGGTTTTAGATTTCACATTGAAGCTAAGAAACTCTCACTTGTTAGCGTTCGGTGTAGTATCGAAGAATAGCCACAGTGATCTAAAATAGCAATTAAAATAGTCGTTTTGCAGTTACATAGCTATGTGAGGCGGAATTCTCTTCACACACTTCAATCAAAAGCACATATTAAAACAGATTGGATACACAGACGGATTTAAGAATCCAACTCTCCTCTGTGAAGCCAGACATAAAAGAGGTGTGCAAAAATGTGAAACAGTGTCACTTTTTCACTGATTTTCTTTGTTTGAAAAATACAGTTATTTTTCTTAAGACCATATTATTTATATGAATATGCAATGGGTTGTTTTTAATATTTTTAAATGAATTAATACATATTAAATATTTTTTTACTTTTGAATTCTAATTTGGTAATTATTGATCCATCTAAATAAAGCTGGTTGAAGTCTTCAATAATTTTTAAGAGTGTAAAGGGATCCTGAGATGAAAATCTGAAAAACTCACAGAAAACAAGACCACCTATACTCTTAATTTAGGGGTTAATTACCTTGGATTGTTAGTAACTTCTTCTTCATAGAATTGTATTGTTTTTCTATATTTCTCACAGCGCCCAAGGTAGTGCCAGGCTTAGTAGGTGCTCAGTAATATGAACAGAATCAATGTGAACTTCTTCACCAACTTCAAAGGCACACTTATGTGGCTGTGGCCTGTGTGACAACAATGGACCCTGGAGATACAGCCGGGCGCAGCTCACCGTATCAGTAGATGTATTCTTGAAAAACCGTGAGTGACTGCAAATGTAAAACATCTAAATATTTGCCTTTGTTGGTATTTTAGCACTTCGGTTTGCGTATCAATGCAGTGATGACTAACATGTTCACTTTGGTTTCTGTTTCTTTTTTATCAAAGTTAGTGATCGAACATCCAACCTGAAGAAGCAGCTTAGTAGTCACTGCTGGAAAAAAAACTACAAAATCCTTCCCTTCAAGGAATTGACAAATTAAGGAGATTATTTGTCTTTAGAAAGACTTGTGGGAATTGACTGGGGCTGGGGTAGGGTGTGTTCTTACAAGACTGAGACCCTACCCTTCAAAATCTCCTTCTGTGGGAGAAAGACGACATTGTAACAGCCATTTTAACTATTAAAAACTTCTGTGGGTTGGGGCACCTGGGTGGATCCGACGGTTGGGAGTCTGACTTCAGCTCAGGTTATGACCTCACAGTTCATGGGTCTGAGGCCCGCGTCAGGCTCTGTGCTGACAGCTCAGAGCCTGGAGCCTCCTTCAGATTCTGGGTCTCCCTCTCTCTCTGCCCCTCCCCTGCTCACACTCTGTCTCTCAGAAAAGAATAAATGTTAAAAGAAAAATTTACAAAAACCAACTGTGGGTTAAAAAAAAATTTTTTTTTTTAGAATAAAGACAAGGAGTGTTAGGATTCAGGTAAATACAACTAATGCTAAAAGTAATAATAAGTAATAAAACTTGACACGTTTATTTTAAATTTAGTCATATCCAAAATAATTAACTTATTAATAATAATAATAATTACAATAATTACACTTATTAATAATAATAATTACACTTATTAATAATAATAATAATTACAATAATTACACTTATTAATAATAATAATAATAATAATTACACTTATTAATAATAATAATAAGTGTAATTTGTGACTATTTTATGTCTTCAATTAGCCACGTATGATCATTTTCTAAAAACTGTTAAAATATTGTTTACAGGGATACCTGGGTGGTCAGTCAAGCATCCAACTCTTGATCTCGGCTCTGGTCATGATCTCCTGGTTCATGATTTTGAGCCCTGCATCAGGCTCTGCACCGGCAGCCTGTTTGGGATTCTCCCTCTCCCTCTTTTTCTGCCCCTCTCAAAACACATCAATAAACTTTCAAAAAATAAATAAATAAATGAAATATGGTCTACAGACAGAAGCTTACATTTTGGATGACTGAATGTAGGCTCTTGCAATGAAAACAATTGGTCCGCAAGAAGGACTTTATTTCTATTTAGTGGAAGACAGTCATAACGGAAAAACCTGCCATTTCGCTTTTTTTTGTAGGTACCATCATCTCAGTGTTTTAATCAGCCAACCAAATCTCTGTGTTAAATTTACTAGTCATAAATCCGGTTGTTTAAAATCCAAAACAGCAGAGAGAGACTCTCGAGGGAGCTGCCTGGTCCATGCAGTTTTCCCCTCACGCACCGATCACATCTCTTTCCTGACCATGACGAAGCGCCAGCGATGGGAGAGGCACTGTGCTGTGTACAGGAGGAATTCCAAAATGACAGGAATCCCTCTTCATAACGCTTGACTGGAATCCGCTTCCTTTAAATGTTTTTTCGCTTTCAGGTAGTTGAGGATGTAGGGGATACCATTCTGATGACAATTATGTGTCTCTGCTTCAGACAAATTCGGGGGATGAGAATTAAAGCACAGCTGCTGATAGCCTGGCCACCCCCCACTCCAACCACGTGCGACGCATTGCAGACGTAAGTGCTCTGTGGGTCAGAGATCTTTTCCGGAGGCCACATTACTGCTAGACTTACTAGGATGCTCAGAACCTACGCTCTGAGGCAACTTGAGGGGCTGCATACAGCAGGCTGAAGCCTGTGGTTTGTGACACGTCTGGTTTCTGTCTGATCACAGAGGTCTCACCTCGTGAGGGACCATGCAAGGATGCCATGGGTATGAACTCGGCTTCACTGTGCTTAGAACATGGCCTGGGGGCGCCTGGGTGGCTCAGTTGGTTAAGCGTCTTGACTCTTGGTTTTGCCTCAGGTCACGATCTCGAGCTTTCAAGAGTTGGAGCCCCGTGTCAGGCCCTGCGCTGGCAGCACGCAGCCTGCTTGGGGTTCTCTCCCCCCACCCCACTTGCACTGTCTATGTTTCTCAAAATAAATAAGTAAACTTACAAAAAAAAAAAAAAAAAAGAACATGGTCTGGCACAGATGCACTCAAGGAATGTTGCTTACTACTTTCACCATCACAACTACAGGAGGAACTAAGTGAGAATAATGCCCATTATATTTACCTGGCAATATTATTGCATAGTGGCAACAAATAGTAAAGCTAAATAAATTATAGCTACTATAGTTACTGATGTGATTGTTTCTGTTCTTACTACTTTTGAGGCTGAAAGGAAACCCCCTTCTGGTAAGCCATCCACTCAGTACAGCACATGATGCCAATGGACTTGAGCAGTTCCCGTCCCTAGGCATTGACATTTTCTGAACAGATAAAACATCAGCTACCAACTACTGCTTTGATAATTTGGAATTGACATCATCGTATAATTATTCCATAGGCACACGAAAAAAAAAATCTCTTCATTAACACACCGATAGCATCTTTTATTTTCCTTTACTCAAGGTTTTCTCCATCAACAGCTAGTCATGTTTTCAACAAAAATGACTACCCAAAGGCATATTGACATTCTGCAGAACTTCATCCTTCTTGCATTTGTATAATTGTCACGGGAAATTAAGATCAGATCAGAGTCATAGCCGATAGCATAGGAAACCTATGATTCAGAAAATAGGACAGGATACTTTTCGTGTTGTCACCAGATAACTCTGAACTATATACAGACACTTGCCAAGTATGGCAGAAATGCTTTGGACCTGAAAGGTCTCTTGCTACACAGATGTCTTCATTTTACGATTGCCAGAGTCATTGGAAGTGAATTTCAGATTGTGTTAACGGAAGATAACAAAGACACCGTGTGGTAACAGTCTCTCGTGTTTGACACAAAACATCATGCTTTTGATAGATTCAGATCTTTGGAAAAAATGGAAGTAAGCGATAGGCAAAGAAATAGCAACAAGCAAGGAGGCCAGAGGTGGATATTGCTGCACAAACTCTTTGCTCTGTTGATGATCTGCAAATTGTGTTTCACTACTACATTCTTATTTGTTAAAAGATATTGGAAAATAACCCAATCCTTACATTTCATTAAGATTTGATGCCAAGGCACAGTCCCCTAATTATATCTATTTCCCCCCTCATCCTGTCAGTAATAGATTCTCCCAAGTTCCCACTGGACACACAGACCCCTTTGCCTAGGCTCCACTGAAGCTAGGTACGTGATTACATTCTAGTCAATGGGATGTTCTTTGGAAAGCAGCCATGGGCTATGCTCCCTTTTACCCTTCCTGCGGGGTGGGCTGGAGAAGAGGTGCTGCAGATGAGAACAACATCTTGGGGGACGGTGGAGCCAAAGGTAGGAGGGTACACTTAAAAAGTGAATCAGGCAGTTAAGCTTCAGGCTTAAAATTCTGGTCATGATCTCGCAGTTCATGAGTTCGAGCCCCGCCTGGGGCTCTGTGCTGACAGCTCAGAGCCTGGAGCCTGTTTCAGATTCTGTGTCTCCCTCTCTCTCTGCCCCTCCCCAGCTCCTCCCCTCTCTCTCAAAAATAAATAAACATTAAATTTTTTTTTTTTTTAATTAAAAAGAAAGAAAGAAAGATGACTTCTTGGAGTGCCTGGGTGACTCAGTCCATGGAGCAGGTGACTCATTCGGTGGAGCATGGAATTCTTGATTTCAGCTCATGTTATGATCCCATGGTCATCAGATCGAGCCCTGCGTCAGACTCTGTGCTGAGTATGGAGCCTGCTTGGGATTCTCTCTCTCTCTCAATCTGCCCCTTTGCCCTGATCATGTGCACTCTCTCCTGCTCTCTCTAAAATGAAAAGATAAATAAATAAATAACTTCTCTAGCGCTCTTTTCCAACGTGGTGGGCAAACCTCCACTTCCTGTCATGGGTCCTTGTAGCATATCTTGTGTCCTCAGCATTCACAACAGTCTTTGTTTCTTTTCATTTTTTTCCCTGTTGTTTGTGAAATGCAATTAAAATGACTGTGCTATGGCTTTTATAACCTGGCACAAAAATAGTAAAGCTACGGTAAGCACTAAGTAAAATGGCCCTTCTTGACTTGTTTCTCTAGTGAAGTTGGACAACAGGGAAATAACTCCATGGGAAGAATGACTTTTGCATTGGGAATTCAATGTGCCATGGAAAATGACATAGGGGACAAGGCAAACTGTAAATAAGGGTGGTTTGTACTGACCATATGGTTGACGGCAGCCAGCCCTACCCTTTTCTAAAGAGACGCACTCTCTTGCATTTATCAAACCCCCAAACTGCATCCCACAGATGGAACCCTGTGCATCCTGCTCCTCCTGAAGGGGAATAGAGAAGCCGTGGGACCCCCGTGAAAGTCCCCCCGACACAGTCTGTGGCCTGTGGCTATTCACTCAAACTCCAGATGCATGGGTGCCCTTTATTCAAATCGGAAGGAGATTTGCATCTGTCACTCAGGGTTGAGCCGAGCAAAAGGCAGCAGGCGTGACAGGCCACAGTAAGAATACAACACAGACTTCCTTTGAAGTCAACTGCAGGTTCATTTTTGTTTCACCGATACCCTTGGTGAAACATCTGGGATGTAACATCCCTTTACATCTGGGATGGTAAATAGCTCCGTGAGTCATGCAGAAAGCTGAAACGGAAAGTGTTGCTGTGTCTGCTGTTAGGATTTGCATCAAAAAGTGCTTCTAGAGAGAGTATCCAGCCTGGATCCTTTCTCCTCTCCAGGTAGCTTTTTATTGTCTTATGTTATAGTTATTTAGATAAGTGTATTGCTGAGAATTCTAGTAGCAGAGGGACTGCAGGGACGTTGCGTCTTAAATACTGTCCATGGTTCACCTAGCAATATCAGACTAAATGACGATAATTCTGGAAATAATTTAAATTCCTTGGTTTTGGCACAAGAGGCCCTTCATAGTCTCCAGGCTGCCTTATTTCCAGTCTCTGCCTTCTGCCGCCATCTCAGATGGTAAAGGCACTGGAGCCATCAGACTAGATTTTTGGCCACAGAGCATGACCCATCAATTCCTTCAGATTCTTAGTAAATAAGACTGGCCCCATGAGCTTCCCCACCATCATTTTATTCCTATGCCCATGAGAGTCTCTGATGAGGTCCGGAGGACAATTCTGAGACCCTGAGTTGGTTCTCCAAGAAAGAAGTTGTTTAGGAAGGAAGAGACTGTGCTGTCTGCTCAGTTCCAGCTGCAGCCCCAGTGTGCCAGGCCAGCCTCAGAGGGGAGACCACAGTTCTGGGGCCCCAGCCCTTTCAGCCACTGCCTTCTTTCCTAAGCTCGTTAACAAGCATGCTGATTAGTGGCAATTTCCCTGGTGGTTTTTGTGATGTGGGGATTTGTCCACTAAGAAATGGCCTGGAACCGCAAATTCATTTAAAATAGTCGATCCTACTGCAGATAGAAATAACTCCCTGTCTATGTTGATCCTAGCGAGTGACCAGTGACCAGGAGGTGAAATCTTGGGAATGGAGGGCTGGGCTTCTGACTCAGCAGAAACCACCGTCGGACATTTTTAGCCTCTTCTTTGGTCCTGTCCTACTGCAGAGACTCTTATTCCTCCAGGCCGAATTTGATAAACTATCTCTACCAGCTCATATTCTGAGGTGCGCCAGCTGCCCCCCACCAATAAACTTGGCCCCATTTCTTGTTATCCTTCTGATGCTTGGGAGTCATAGCACATTTCTCTAGGGAATTCCCAGATGTGTATAGTACTTGAACAAAATATCCAAGATGAAGAGAAAGATAGTTTCATAACATATCAGTAGTTCTCCACCAGGAGTGTCTTGAATCCTAGTGGACATTTGACAGTGTGTGGAGACATTTTTGGTTGTCACAGCATGCTACTGGGATCTAGTGGGTACAGACCAGGGATGCTACTAAAGGTCCACAGTGCACAGGACAGCCCTCCACAGCTAAGAATTATCTAGTCCCAGATGTCACTAAGGCTGAGTTTGAAAAGACCTGGAATAGATGAAGACAAAGAAATATTTTCATATATTTTGTGGTGTAGGAAATGGCTCCTAATATTTTGCTGAGCATCTATTATGTATATAAATGGTGCTATGTTTTATACGAGATTCTAAGAATGAAAGTCATATTCACTGACATCAAGTTTCCAATTTACTTGGAAATAGTACATATACAATGAAAAGTTGTGTTATTTATTATAGTAATAGTTCATTTGCAAGGGAGATCATATTTACATTAGTTTTCTAGGGCTGCTGTAACAAAATGCCGAAGACTGGATGGCATAAACAACAAGAATTTATATTCTTATAGTTCTGGAGGCTAGAAATTCAGGGTCAAGTTGTCAGTAGAGCTGATTTCTTCTGAGGTCACTCTCTTTGGCTTACAGATGCCTCTCCCCTGTGTTTTCAAATGACCTTCCCTCTGTGTCTTTGTCCAAATCTCCTCTTTGTATAAGGGCACAAGTCAGATTGGATTAGGGCCCACCCTAATGACCTCATTTTAATGTAATTAATACCTCTTTAAAGATCCTGTCTGCCCATGTAGTCACATTCTGATGTACTTCAACACATGAATTTGGGAGGGGATGTAATTCAGCTCCTTACAGTACCCTCTTATTATAACTTGATAAACGGAGGTAGAAATATAAGAAGCATAGAAATGCGTTTCAAGGGAATATATAAGGGCTGTTAGACTAAAAAGCGATATATATTTAAATGCTAACTAAAATAAAGGAAAACGAGCCCGATACACATCAAATTGTGTTTCAAGTCTCAAAGTAAGAAATGTTGTTGATCTGAACAGGGGTGATATTTTAGGAAATTCGCCAGGATGAGGGCCAGATTACTTCCTGCCTCAACCGATTGCTTAAATACAAATTTATCGAGGTCCTATCACATATTTGGGTTGTGCTCGTCTGCTGGCTAAAGAAAGAAATGATTCCTTCCTTTTGGAAGCCCACAGGCCCATGTGTGCATGTTTGTGGGTGTGACTGCAAGGGGGAGGGTTGGTGGAACGTGAAGTAGGAGACACCTCACGGGAAAAGATAAAGGCCAGTACCTCAATATTTGTGTGGACCAGGTGCTGAGGACGCCCATGGGCAGGGTGACTGACTCTGACCAGGGTTGTGGCAGGGAAGATATTTGGCTCAGACATATGGTAGACTGGTAGCTCACAGCTGGTATCCATTAGGATGGCTAAACTAGTTGCTAAGTTTGATTTTGCGTATCACCCCTGGGGAAGTGGGGAAGGCGGAAGGAGAGGTAAGATTGTGAACCGGATCTTGTGGGTCAGTAGAGTTTGCCTGGCTGGGAACAGGTTGGGGAGGAAGAGCAGAACATTATGAATACAGGCATTCCTTTGAGATAATGGGGGTTTGGTTCCAGAACACTGTAAAAATGAGTAAAATGAAGTTTTTTGTCTCCCCAGTGCAGGTAAAAGTAATGTTTACACTCTCCCATGGTCTATTAAGTGTGCAATAGCGTGATGTCTAAAAACCAAAGTACATACCTTGATTAAGAAATACTTTTTTGCTAAAAAATGTTAATCCTCTGACGGGCTTTCAGTCAGTTGTAATCTCTGCTGGCAGAGGATCTTGTCTGCTGTTGATGGCTGCTGACTGATCAGGGTGATATCTGCTGAAGGCTGGGCTGGTTGTGGCAGTTTCTTAAAATAAGACGACAATGAAGCTTGCCACATCGATTGGATCTTCCTTTCACTCGCACACTTAGAAGCCATCATAGGGTTATTCGTTGGCCCAATTTCAATATTGTTGTGTCTCAGGGAATAGGGAGGCCCAAGGAGAGGAGGAGAGATGGGGGAAACCTTGTCAGTGGAGTAGTCAGAACACACACAACATTTACAGGTTAAGTTTGCCGTCTTATGTGGGTGTGATTGTGGAACACCAAAGTGATCACAGCAGTAACGTCAAAGATCACGGGTCACAGAGCACCCTAACAAATATGATGATGACGAAAATGTTTGTAATTTTGCTACAATTACCAAAACATGACACAGAAAAAAGAAGTGAACAAGTGTTTTGGAAAAATGGCATCAATGGACTGTCTTGGTACCAAGGTTGCCACAAAACTTCAACTTATGAAAAGTGCAGTGTTTGCAAAGTGCGATAAAGCAAAGCACGATAAAATGCTCCCTGTGGAGGGAATTGCATAGAGTCATGGAAAGCATCAGACCATGGGCACCACGAGGCAAGGACCGCATCTGTCTTACTAACTCAGTGCTACTATCTGACACATAGTAGATTTTCAATAAATGTTGATGGAATAGATAAATGAATGAAAGGGCACAGCAGATTTGGGGAATGGTGAAAAGTGGTGGGAGGTGGGTTGGTAGAAAAAGTTTGGGCTATGTGCCCAGGGCTTCCCAGGAAGTCAAGGGACACAGGGCTGCCCAATGCTGGCACTCCAGGAGGGTCTCCAGGGAGACAAGAGATATCAGGGGATACGATGGGAAGGAGAAGCCTTGTGTTGCCCTCCACAGAAGTCACTCAAAAAGGGTAGTTGTAGGGGTTAGATAGTTCTGGATCTCGTCCCATCAGACACACAATCTATGATTGTGTGGTTTGGTCATTGTAACTTAGTCCCCAAGTCTCAGTCTTCTCATCAATAAAATTGGAATAACAATCATCTCACTGATTGAGAATTAAGTGAGTTAATGCATACAAAGCATCACAGGAATGGCACATAGTAAGTTCTCAACAAAATACAAATTATTTTTAGTTCAGGATGTCCACCAATGGGATAGATCACTTTCAGGGCATTCTTCCAAATAATTCATTAACTCTACTGATGGCTGAAATTTCTTAAAGGAGGAGAAAGCTACCGTTCTACAGATAGAGTTAAATGACTTCAAGTACAAATAGCAATGGCTTCAAACGTGAACATCTGGCTGAGGTCCCCAGAAAGTGTGACTAAACATCGGTCAGGGTTTAAGCAGACAACCAGCAAGTGTGAGTGAGTGGCGACAGAGCTTGCTGGTCTGGTAGGAGGGAGAAAATGGAGGAAGTTTCCCGGAAGTTCAGGAAGGGGGAAGTCGGAGGCTGAGAAGGAGGGAAAGGATTCAGGAAAGAAGCTGGGACCAGAGGCAAACTGCTGACTGAAGTCACTGAAGTTCACTTAGTCTTTGGCTCCTACAGGACACAGAATGCCGCCACAGGTGGAACGCTGCTGCCCCAGGGCTGAGCTCCAACAGAGCCGGTGAGCCGTAGAGGTCTGGTTCTCAACGATCCAGTGAGCATTCTGAGGAAGGACAAAGCCCAGGGTCTGGAAAGTTTCGGGGAAACTTTCCTGAAGAGGTATATGGGAGCAGGGCCTAGAGGATGAGGGGTGTTTGGGTGGGAAAAGGGTGTTGGAAGGGTTCTTAAGGTTTGGGTCCTATTTGATAGTCTTGACTCAAGTGATCCAGAGGCATGACTGGTCCGGATGCTGCATTCTTCCTCCTGATGAGGTTTCTCATGGAAATATATGCTCAGGGAAAAGTGACAAATGGGCAATTAAAACAAAATAAAGGCACCTGGGTGGCTCGGTTGGCTAAGCATCTGACTTTGGTTCAGGTCACGGTCTCATGGTTCGTGGGTCTGAACCCCACATCAGGCTCCCTGCAGACAGTGTGGAGCCTGCTTGGGATGATCTCTCCCTCTCTCTCTGTCCCTCCCCCACTCTCTCTCTCAAAATAAATAAACTTCAAATAAAACAAAAATCTTCAAATCACTGACCGCTAACTATGTGTCAGGCACTCTTCTAAGTAATTTACCCACATGCCATTTAATCCTCTTTGAACAGCTCTGTGAGGTAGTACGTAGTAGGTTATGTTGTAGCCTTCACTCTGCAAACAAGAAACTGGTGTGGTGTGAGAGGTTAAGCAAAGTTTGCCAGAACTCATAGCAAGTCAAGTGATGGAACTTCTTCCTAACTGACTCTCATCCAATCCTTAACTGACCAGAATTCAACTATTAGGTAAAAGAAAAAAAAGAAAGGGAGGCTGGGAGAGGGGTGGGGAGAGAAACAGAGAGAGAGACTGAGAGAAGGAGCTTCACCTGTTCTGCTGAACGCGGTGGGTCCTGGGAACCAAGCCTAAAATACTCAAGACCGGCTGGAAAATTCAAAGAAAGGATGTGTATTTAAAAAACAACTGAACAGGGGCGCCTGGGTGGCTCAGTCTGTAAAGCGTCCGACTACGGCTCAGGTCACGACCTCACGGTTCGTGGGTTCGAGCCCCGTGGCGGGCTCTGTGCTGACAGCTCAGAGCCTGGAGCCTCCTTTGGATTCTGTGTGTGTGTCTCTCTCTCTTGGCCCCTCCCCTGCTCGCGCTCTGTCTCCCTCTCTCAAAATTAAATAAACATTAAAAAAAAATTTTAAATAACGGAACACACACACAACTGAAGTATAATATGCACACAGAAAAGTGCACCAATCACAAGCATCCAGTCTGATGAACTATGACAGAGTGAACAACCTGAGTAACCACCGCCCCAGGTGAACACCCTGAGAACCCCAGAAGCTCCCCTTGTGCCCTCATCTCCCCTACCCCACTCCACTTTCCCCTTCTCCTTCTTGTAAATGGTTTTTAATGATTTTCCAGCCTTCAACCAAGAAGGGAAGCGCTTTGCTCAGGAGAATTGGCTGAGGGTGATGACAGAAGACTTGGCACCCTCAATGAATAAATTGAAGAATTAATTGAAGGTCATAGAGAAGCTGGGACCAACCAAGAATTGGGAGAATGGCCACAAGATCGTATACACAGAGCTTTTTATTCTAGGCATTATTCTAGGACAGTCTAAGAAAGTTTCAAGGGTAATTTTGACAATTCGTAATTTTCGTTGTATTGCTGACCTAGGCTTTACCATCAGTCTATGTCATCCAAAATCAGGCTGTTTCATTACCTGCGGGGTTCTCTGGTCCTGGCAGCACTGACCTGTCCTGGCTCACAGCCTGAATGAAATTGTTCCTTCACAGGAGAGAGGACAGAGAGATGGTTGGGTCAGCCCAGAGCAGGGCAGTCCTAGTTCAGTTTACCTTGCTGCCTCAGGGGTGAGAGATGAGCAAAAACCTCAAGACTGCAAGTTTGGGACTCGGGCTGCCCCCCGGGTGACAGCTCCAGATTCTGCTGACTTCAGCCAATGGGAAGCCACACCATCAGAGACTCGGTATAGGACCATAGACCACGCCTCTAGAACTGGCATTGATGATGTAACCCAATCAGATCAGCAGCCTCCACTCTTGGGGCAGAGTTAAAGGGGTTTGTGTCCCCAGCTAAAGAGATGGTTAGAAGTCACGGGGAAAGGGGGCACCTGGGTGGTTTAGTCGGTTAAGCCTCAGACCTCGGCTGAGGTCATGATCTCAGGGTTGGTGAGTTCCAGCCCTGCAGCCCGGAGCCTGGAGCCTGCTTCGGATTCTGTGTCTCCCTCTCTCTCTGCCCCTGCCCTGCACACACCCTGTCTCTCTCTCTCAAAAATAAAAATAAACACCTATATATCTATATATATATAAATTTATATTTAATAAAGATAAATATATTTATATATTATATGTATACAATATATGCATACTATATTTTATATGTGTATTTAATAAATATATAAAAATATATATATTACAAAAAGAAGTCAAAGGGGAAGCACCACGTGCTATCCCTTCTGGGCAGGTGGGTGGGTGGGGTGGTTTGGCTGGGCTGAGCTGGGGAGCAGTGGTGTGCCAGGCAGCAAGGGACATGGGATTGTGTCCATATTGAGAAATAGTGGGAGCTAGCGATAGGGAAACGGTTGCAGCCGGTAGTTGAAGCCCTTGAATATTGGGAAGAGAATGTTAACGGTATTTTGTAGGCTATCTGGAAGCCATTGTTGGATTTTGAGCAGAGCAGTGATGTGGTTGTATTGGATGATGATTATCCAGTCAGGGGGTGGTGGGGGCTGAGGAGGATCGCGGGGAGAGAATGTTTCGGCAAGAGGACGGGAGACCGCTGAAGGACCGGGGTGGTGCAAGACTGTTCTAGAGTGTGGCAGCGGGCAGTTGGCAGTGGAAAGGTGGGTGGGGATGGATGTGAGAGATGATGAAGGAAACTGGATGGGACTGAGAGAAATACAGTCCCAGAGTCAGGCTCCGGACAAGGGAAGGATTGGAAACGGCCAACAGGGAAAACTCTGGGGAAACTTTTTTTTTTTCCTTTTGGGCCTCAATGAGTAAACAATTAATCATACCCTTCTGTTCACAACCCACTGTCATCGTTGGTGCTGGTAACGCCCCCATGTATTTTATTTGTTCATTTACTTATTTGCTCAGCACCCCCCCCCCCCAGATTTATTAAGACATAATTGACATTAACATTGTGTAGCTTTAAGACATACAAGTGATGATTTGGTACATGTGTGTATCGTGGAGTGGTTACCACAATAAGGTTAGTTAACACAGCCATCTCCCCACATGGTTGTTTTTTGCTTGTGTGTGTGTGTGTTTTGCTTGTGTTGTGTGTATCTGTGTGTGTGGTAGGAAGATTTAAGATTGACTCTCTTAGCCACTTCCAAGGATACAACATAGTATTATTAACTACAGTCATTGTGCTGTACATTAGATCCCCAGAACTGTTTCATTTTATCACTGGAAATTTGTACTCTTTGACCAACTTTCTCCTCCTTATCCCCATACCCTCAGCTCCTGGTAACCACCAACCTAATTCCTGTTTTTATGAGTTTGGCTTTTTTAGATTCCACCTACAAGTGAGAAGGTAAGTATGTTGTCTTTAACTGGTCTGACTTATTTCACTTAGCATAATGCCTCAAGGTTCATCCATGTTGTCACAAACGATAAGATTTCCTTCTTTTTTACGGCTGAATAATATTCCATTGTATATACTATCACATCTTCTTTATCCATTCATCCGTCAGTGGACACTTAGGTGGTTTCCATATCTTGGCTTTTGTCAATAATGACGCCATGACCATGGGGGTGCAGGTATGTCTTTGAAATCTTGATTTCATTTCCTTCTGTTATTTACCCAAGGCCGGGATTGCTTTACTCATTTCTTTTTATCCCCATTCCCCAATCTTGTTTCCTTCTCCATATGAAACCACTCTAATGTTATATCCTTTTGCTTGCAAGTGTTCTTACGAAATGTTTGTTTTCTTGTCTGTGTGTAATTTAAAAAAATGTGTTATAGGGAATTTGAGGTGAAATAGTATAATACACTTTCTGTGTCCATCATTCAGCTTCAACCACCATCAGCCCATGGCCAGTCTTACCCTATCCACACCCCCTCCACATCCCTCCTCCCAGGCATTGGATCATTTCATCCATAGATATTTTAGTGTATATCTCTACAAGGTAATATAAGCACAATATCCTTATCAATAGCTTAAAAAGAATAATATTTCCTTAATCTCATCAAATAACCAGTGCTCAAATTTTTAATTCTCTCATAAATGTTATTTCTTTCCACTTTGTGTATATGAATCAGGATTCAAATAAATGAATACATAAGTATACATATATAAGTGACATTTTTTTTTTAACATTTATTTATTTTTGAGACAGAGAGAGACAGAGCAGGAATGGGGGAGGGTCAGAGAGAGAGGGAGACACAGAATCGGAAGCAGGCTCCAGGCTCTGAGCTGTCAGCACAGAGCCCGACGCGGGGCTCGAACTCACGGACCACGAGATCATGACCTGAGCTGAAGTCAGCCGCTTAACCGACTGAGCCACCCAGGTGCCCCTATAAGTGACATTTTAAAAATTTTCTTTTAATCAACAGGCTTCCACTAAATCTGTTTTTTTCCCCCTTGCAACTTATTTGTTGATGAACCCGGGCTTTTGTCCATAGAATTTACCATGGTGTGATTTTGCTGATTGCATTTCTGTGATGTAGTTTAACAAGTACGTCTGTTTTCTGTAGTTCCTTTGAGTCGGTAGTTGAATCGAAGGACTTGATCGAATGTTTTTATGACAAGACTATTTCATGGTTTGTCTTGAGTCCTTCCGTTAGGATGCACATAATATTTGGTTGTCTCTTTTGTGTGTGTGATATTAGAGGCCATTGATGACCAAAGCCTGGGATTCTGTTAGCTTATTAGTATATTAGTGGTCTATTGGTGTGTAACAATACTGACACAAACTTAGTGGCTTGCAACCAAACACATTCGTTCTCTCACAGTTAGAAATCCAGGCATGAGTTAGCTGTGGCCTGAGATTCCGGGTCTCTTAGAAGCCTAAAAACAAGGTGTTGGCCAGGGCTTAAATCATTTGAGGCTTGACTGGGAAAGGATCCATTTCCAAGTTTATGTGGTTATTGGTGGGATCAGATCATTGGGGTTGTCTGACAGAGGGTCTGAGTTCCTTGCCGACTGGTGGTTCGAGGCCACCTTTTCTTAGTTCCTTGCCACCCGGGTCTCTCCATATAGCAGCTTATGTCATCAAAGACAGCAAGAGAGTCAGTAGAGTCAGCTAGCAAGTGGAAGTACAGTTTTATGTAATGTCACATGGAGGAGATGTCCTATCACCATTACCGCGTTCCATTGGCTAGAAGAAAGTCACGGGTCGCCCCCTGGCCCATAATCCAGGGGAGGGGATTACACAAGGGCTTGAGTCCCAGGGTTAAATGGGGTCTGTCTTAGAGTCTGCCACAATTAGATGTTGCAAAATGGCGATGTTCTAATTCTCGCATTCCTTCCTTGTTTATTAGCTGGAACACTTCTAGAACAAGAAACTTCCCCTGACACATTATTTGGTTATCCATGGTATAATTCATAGAGGAAAGTCAGGCTAAATGCTTGCTTCTTTCCTTTCGTTTGCCAGTTTTGAAAACTAATGAGTTGATTCCCTTGAATTATCCAATGGTGACCCAATTATGTGGGCATGTATTATTAATTATGTAAATGGTACTGTGCTAAATATCGCATTCTGTTTATGCCTTTTTCAGTACTGTTTTTCAGATCTATTCATACCACTATATGCACCTCTAGCTCTTATCTTCCACATGTTGACTAGTATCCCGGGATGTGTATCATCTAATTTATCCGTCTGTTCACCCAGTGGACACTAAGACTGCTTCCAAATTTCTGCCATGGTGCCTATTCTCATACAGCTTAATACCCTTGTACCTGCAGTGGAACTGCTGTAGGGTAGAGTATAACTAGCTGCTCAGTTTGCTTAAATAGTGTCAATTGCTTTCCAGAATGGCTGCACAAACTTACTCTCTCGTGGAAATTATTTATTAACATATGTAGCTCAGCTTCATGAGGAAGGAAACACCTCAGTATCCTCATGAATTTTATGCCCTTCACTAATCCAGAGTTCTTAAGAAAGTTCTCAAAGCCATTTCTTATCAGAAGTATCCAAGTTATTCTGCATCTCCAAAGCCATAGATATGCTAGGCGTTGGGAGGTAAAAGACAGAACCTTATACTAGCATTTTCCAACCTAAACTATTGTAATCTGGTACACTATCCAAATTCTAATCCAGGCCTCAAAAATGAGGGAGCTGTGGGAGGGAGGAAGAAGGAGGGGACAAGGGGAGAACTGGGGAAGCGGCAGGGGAAATCACTTATTTAGGAAGGGACAAGAGGGAACCTTGCCTTATCATTCACCCACTCAGCATCTCATTTTATACACATGGAAACAGACCTAGAGGTGAAGCCATTTCTCCAAGGGACACTTTGTGAGTATAAGATGATACGCCAGATAAGGTCTGGGAGGGTGGTGGGTGGGGGTCTGATCAAGGGAAGAGAGGGATGGGCAGGCGGCTAAGGTCTGAAGCAGCTTGGGTGAAGTCGTTACTTAGGAGCCAGCAAAGGAGACACAAATGTGAGGTGGGGAACTCCAGCCTGTCGTGGTCTCACGGAGACTGTGAACCTTTGTAAACACTTTACAAGCAGCTGATGGAGTCCTCACCATAACTCTTATGAAGTAGTGATTTTCATCCCTCCTTTATGGATGTAAGAACAGAAGCTCGGAGTTTTTAAGAAATTTCTTCAATGTCTTGCAGTTAGAAAGTGCCAGACTTGGGGTGCCTGGGTGGCTTAGTCGGTTAAGCTTCCGACTTCAGCTTGGGTCATGATCTCACGGTTCTTGAGTTCGAGACCCACATCGGGCTCTGTGCTGACAGCTCGGAGCCTGGAGCCTGCTTCGGATTCTGTGTCTCCCTCTCTCTCTGCCCCTCCCCTGCTCGCACTCTCTCTCTCTCTCTCTCTCTCTCTCTCAAAAATAAATAAACGTTAAAAAATTTTTTAAAAAAAGCAAGTGCCATACTACAATTCATAATCAACCTAATTTATTGATGCAAAATCTTTGCTCTTATGCACATACATGCACACACACACACAAAGAGAGCGTTTCACGGCGGGTGTGGTTAATGGGGCCTCATGCTGAAGAAAGTTCATGTAGAGAGAGGAGAGGAAGCAGTTTCAGAAATTGTGGTCTTAGGTGGAAAAAGTCCTTCTCGGTTTCCTTAGGCTGCTGCTGTGGGGCAGTGGGAGGTCACGTCTACTGATTCGGGGAGCTTCGAAGACAAGTTGAAATACTGAAATCATTTTGGACCACAGGCAAGTGGAAATACATGGTTGGATCTTAAAGCCTTAAATTATATGCCGTTTCAAACCGAATTTTTCTGGCTTAATCACAAAGTTAAGGAAACCATAAGTGACCAGTATAAAAGTGGCTTTTGCTCGAGTCCATAAAAATAAAATAGACAATAAAACAGAGAATATTCAAATGGTATTGATGACAGAGCCGCCAGGAGGAAGGGCGTAGAAACGCCATTCAAGCGTCGCCCCCAAGACCCTGTGTCAGCAGAATATCGGAGGGTGGGAAGTTCGTCCAACTTGAAAGCCCACTGAAAAATTAACACGTTGGGTATCGAGGAGAAATAAGTGATCAATGAGCTTTTCTACCTGCACTCTCTTCTTTGGAAAAGGGCATTTCAATTTGGCCGTCTTAAACAGCAGACAAGTTTTTTTCCTCAAACAGCATTTTAATGAGTGGAAGAGAAATAAATCCACTGCTTCCAAAAAATACAGAGATTGTAGTTCAAGTGGCAGCGTGCCAGGCAAGTTGCATTTTGGGTTTTTGAAAAACCCAGCATTTCATGACCATTGCAAGACCGAGGCAGGGTTTGCAGGAGCTCTTTATTGAAGCCAGGTGTGAGCTGTCTCCTCTTCCTGGCTGGGACGCTGCCTAGGCCCTGAGGATAATTTCCTGTGGTGGCTGAGCATTTCTGGCCCAAGTCCCTGGTGTACCAGAGTCTTTTCCGCTGCTCCTGCAAGCTCTCTTTTTCTTTTTGTCCTTTTCTCCCCTTCCTTCTTTCTTCCTTCCTCTTTCCCTCCTACTATAGACCTTGTATTTGTTTTCTGCTGAAGGTCACATGTTGAGGCCCTAATCCCCACGTGGTGGTTTTGGAGGTGGGGTCTTGAGGAGGTAATCAGATTTGGATGAGGCCATGGGGGCAGAACCCCCATGATGACATTGGTTTCCATGTAAAGGGATGAGGGGACCGGAACTCTTGTTTGGCCATGTGAGGATACTGTGAGAAGGTAGCTGTCTATAAGCCAAGAAATGGATCTTCACTAGAATTCAATCATGCCAGTTCCCTGATCTTGGACTTTCAATCTCTAGGACTGTGACGGATAAATGTTTGTTGGTTAAGCCACCCAGTCTATGGTATTTTGTTACAGCAGCCTGAGTAGATTAGATAGTTCCCTTCCCAAGCCAACTTCCTTGAGCAGTTCCACTCACTACACAATACCAAAGATGTTTAAAAAATTATTGCTGATTCCAACATTTGGCTCATGGCACTGGACCAATAGGATGCCACCTGTGTGTCATGTGACTGCCGTAGAACTGTTTTGGCCCAGAAATGAGCATTCCCGTTTAGCTTTAGCTCAGAAGAGACAGTATTTGTAAATTTTTTGCTGGATAATTTCTTCTGCAGAATATGATGATACTGTCAGCCTCACCACAGGCTTGGAAGAAGTAAATTAAATATGTGAACACTCCTAGCTCAGTTGGCACGTAGAAGCTGTTTGGTAAATACTGGTTGTTCTGAATATAAAAAGCAGGATGGCTGATTCATTCCACCTTCCAAAAGAAAGAAGGATTCATCCCTTCCTTGAAAGAGAAAAAGTGAGAAAGTCCTGAAAAGGGAAGAGAGAAGTCAGACAATGGAACTCAAAGATCTGTCCTCTAAGCCAGCTGCTTTGAAGGCGATAAAAGGTCGGTATTGGGAAACTAGTGGAATTTGAAGAAGCCTCAAGAGAAGCCAAGGTATTTCTGGCTAGTGGATGGTGGCATTTTATTATGGGCATTAAACCGGTTAACACCCAAGGTCACCTAGAGAGACCCTGTGGATGGACCTGGAGGGATCAGTGCTTGCATTCAATATGACACTTCAGTCAAGACCCACTAGGTTAATGAAGGCAAAGCTCTCCAGTGACCTTATTGTCAAATCCAACTCTTGCTTTTCGGTTCCTGCTTTGACCTCCGGAAAGTATCTGATATTGGTGACACCCTCCTGCAAAGTCTGTTTTTCAATGGCTGTGTAACAAAATTGATCTTATCTGTCTTAGGATCCTTTGTTGGGTTCTCTTTCTTTGTGTGTCCGTGAAGAATTGGTGTTGCCAAGGACTTGATGCTTACCTTTCTCCCATCTTTTTAGGCAATTTGGTACTTTCACTTTTAACTACCGCCTACATGTAGATGATGCCCAGCATAAAACCGTGGATCTTCCTCAGGAAGTCCTTCGAATTCAGCTTGTTCAAATTTTTTTTAAAAAAATTTATTTTAGAGAGAGAGAGTGTGTGAGTGGGGGAGTGGGGCAGAGGGAAAGTGAGAGAATCTCAAGCAGGCCCCACGCTCAGCACAAAGCCTGGTGTGGGGACCAATCCCACAACCCTGGGATCGTGCTCTGAACCGAAATCATGAGTCAGACGCTCAGGGTGCCTGGGTGGCTCAGTCGATGAAGCGTCTGACTTCAGCTCAGGTCATGGTCTCATGGCTCGTGGGTTTGAGCCCCGCATCGAGCTCTGTGCTGACAGCTCAGAGCCTGGAGCTTGCTTCAGATTCTGTCTTTGTCTCTGTCTCTTTCTCTGTCCCTCCCCCTGCTCACACACTGTCTCTTTCTGTCTCAAATATAAGTAAACATTAAAAAAAAAAGAGCCAGACGCTCAACTGACTGACCCATGCAGGTGGCCCTAATTCAGCTTGTTCTAATCAGCTGGCATGCTCAGCAGATTAGATTGTATGCCTGTCGCCCTCTTGCATGTATTTGTACCCCATCTACCCCCAGTCCCATCCCAAGGCTTCCTCAGGTGAGGCCCCTGCCTCCTCTTGTCTGGAAGAGCCTCTACCTGATGCCCTGACATCTGGTTTTGTTCCCTCCACTCCTTTTGCCAAGAAAGTGAAACTTTCTAAAACACGTGAGCTTAAAAAAAAACTCAACCTGTTAGTTTGTCTTTTAATAAATGAATTTAATATGTTGACACTTCTTGTGATATTGTTATGACATTTGGATGTATTGCTAACATCTTAAAAATATGTATATTTTTATTTTTCCCCAACTCCCCTTTCTCTCCATTGCTTTGGAAACTATATATCTAATTTTTTTTTGGTAATTCATCTACACATTTTTTGTATACATGTATATTCTAACAACATCTAAAATTATCTGGCAGCTCTGTTCTCTGAAATAGGACACATATCACTGAATGTTTCAAATATCACTGAGTAGAGTTGAAAAGCTCAGAACTAGAGCTCACAGCAGCATCTTGTCCAGAAATGCCTCTTCCAGTTTATCTTCGTGTTCCCATGCTTGTCGCTCAGGCGCTCTACGAATGTTGATGGTTTGCCGCTACTGAGACGTGGGCCTCTTGGAGATACAGAAGTGAGAGGGTGAGAAAACCCAAGGCAGGGAAAGTTCTGCATGTTGAGCTTGGCTTCATATACTCCACTGGGCGTCTGAGGTCTTTCTTTTCCAAATAGAAAGCCTACCTTAGAAATCCCTACTTCCTGGTGGACCATCGGGGGGTGTTAAAGTGTCCTCAATACTAGAGAGAGTCCTGATCCTCTTACTATAGAAAAGCATCCTCATCCACTTAAGAGACTTCAGTGTCAGTGTTGAAAGAGAGAATGATGTCCTGTAAGCTGATTTGTTCTTCAGCAGATGATTTGATAGCTTCAAATATGGGTTCATGGCTCAGTGGGTCAGTGTTTACCTTCAGCTGGCAACTCAATGGGGGATCGCGGGTGGGATAGCAACCTGCGTGGATCTCAGATAATCCATAGAGAAGATAATCTGCTTTAGGCTAATCAAGTACCTTCTGTGGAGAAAAATAAGTCAGTGATATGCTCTCAGCAGGAAACTTTGTCAGTGGGTTGTGAGAACTCAAGGGTGTGATTACAATCTAACTTCAGTGTTACTTTGTTCTGTGTATTTTTCTCATTTATCTTGTGAGTCATAGAAATATTTTGATGAATGCAGCAAAACTGATGGCTCTTTGTATTTAACTTCACCAAGCTGGAAGAGCCTTATCCAACTACAGAAAAAAAAAAAGAAAAGATTGCCATATTGTTATGGCTCTATATATCTAGCACAGGGCCTCAGCTCTTTCTTTGCCTTTATTGGAAACTTGTGAAATTTAGAAGACTGAGACCCAGGGGCACTGGGCATTCCAGTTTGCTGCAAGTTTCTGCAGTTTGGGCTCCTGGCTGGCTCAAGTTGGTACAGGAGACATTGCATGTTTTTGCTTGTTCACCATCCATTTCTATCCTTCTAGGAACTGAACACTTCTCTCTGACGGAGAATGTATTCCACAACCTGAGCCAGGTCTACCCTGCAATAGAAGAAGCCACATGGTCCAGGAATAGTTTGGGAATGGGTCCATGACCCAAACAGGACGTTTCTGCTGCAATTATTGGAAAATACTCTCATTCCACTGGGGTTGTGCGCTGGGAACCATCTTCCAACCTTTTGGAGAACACCTGTCCAGCAGGTGGAGACAGAGGCAGGGTTCTGAAGACATTTACATTTTTATTTTAAATTGATTTCTAATACAAGTCGTATATATTTAAGATATATAACACACAACATGATGGCTTGATGTATATAGTGAAATGATTACTATAGTCAAGCTAACATATCTCCTTACACAGTTACCTTTCTTTTTTTTTATGTGTGTGGGGAGAGTATCTGACATCTACTTTCTTAGCAAATTTCCAATATTTGAGACAGTATTGTTGACCTGTAATCATCGTGTTGTATATTCGATCTCTAGAATTATTCATCCTATATAAATGCAACTTCATACCCTTTGACCAAAATCTCTCCTAATGCCCCCCACCTCCCCACTCTTCCACCACCCCCTCCCCAACTGTTCTGCTCCCTGCTTCTGTGTATTTGACATTTTCAGATTCTACATATAAATAAGATCATGTGGTACTTTTCTTTTTGTGCCTGGCTTATTTCACTTATATAATGTGTATAGATTCATCCATGTGGTTGAGAATAGTAGGATCTTTTTTTTCCAGGCTAAATAATATTCCATTGTATGTATGTATGTATCACACAATTTCTTTATCCATTCATCTGTCAATGGACACTCAGGCTTTTTTTATATCTTGGCTATTATGAATAATGCTATAATGAACATAATGGTACAGATGTATTTTAGAGGTACCGATTTTATTTCTTTTGGGTAAATACCTAGGATAGGGGTTGCTGGATTATACTATATTTTATAGCTCTATTTTTAATCTTTTAATTTTTAATATTTCATGCTATTTTCCTTAGTGGCTATACCAATTTACCTCCCTACCAACACCTTGCCCAACCACATCCTCACCCACGGCTGTTATGGTTTAGCTTTTTGATAACAGTTTCTGACGACATTGCCTGAGATCTTATATTCCGCCTTGCTGAAGTCAAATGCACCCAAGTATGTAAGTCCGTGGATTTCTTTCTTGGCTTTAGCAGATTTAAGTTGAATTTCTGCCACTTGAAATTGAAAGTGTCCTCACCCTTATGCTTAGAAGTCGGGAGTGCAAGCCATTTATCAAGATTTTTGACAGGAAGCTCTATGCACATATCCACCCATTCCAGGCCCAAGGTACTTATGATGGCTGCCTGGCACTTGGGGACACCCAGGTTAGCAGCTCATGAAGCTTATTGGGCAAGAATTGATTTTGCCGGATAAGTCAACTATTTGATCAAGCTGGAGGAGCCAAAGTCAAAACTGGGGAGAGGGAGAAGAGGGATAGGGCCGTGAAATAGGGCACCTACTTATCCTTGGAACCACACAGGAACCGGAGGTATTGCAGGAAGGTCCAGCAACTGAGGACGCCCCTCCCTGGACCCTTGGGCTGCTTTCCGTTCCCTCAGCCAAAGTTGCAGAAATACCAATTTATCAGGGAGTGGAAGTAATTTTCCCTAGTACACACAGCCTCCCAACTTCTAGGCAACTTCTCCAGTCATCAGACCACACTTCCTCCCTGCCTTGGGGAAAAGGTAAGCAGCAGTTAGAAAGTGTAAGTGGGCACAAGATTCTACAAACAGCAAGAGAAAAGGCCCCATAGATGAAGGACACAATGTGTGTGGTCTGTGCAACTGAAAGCTTCTGTAGAACAGGTAAGCTTTCTAGAAATTCAAGGTAAGGAGGACAGAACAGGGAACCCCTGAGCTTGCCACCTCCGGGCCAAAGCTGCGGCGCTTCTGACTCAGGCCCACACAGTTGTAGTGAGGCTGTGCGGGGTGGGAGGAGGGACAGGGGAAGAAGGCGCAGAGATGAGTGTATAAGGCAGAGCAGATGTGAAGAGGAGGACTGATGCGAGATTAGAATCTTGTTCTTTCTGTGCGTCATGTTATGAAGGGACCCCTAAATCTTAATATGGATTGGAACAGAAACACTGAAACTGTCACTGGGGGCAGAGCATGGGGGTGGCTTAGGAAGATGGAACAGGAGAGGAAGTGGTTTCATAGGAGGACGAAAAAGAGGTGAGTGAAGACTGTTTCCTAGCCAGAAGCTGCCCTGAAGGTGTGCAAGGAAGGCAAGGAATGCTAGACTTTTAGGGAGACCCCCAGACCTTAGGTCCTGACCCACATAGGGCACAGAGGGCAGGGATCAGAAGAAACCTGAGGAGAAGTGTGGGGTTTCTTACCATAGCGAGGTCTCCTGCGCTGACCAGCCCTAGCCACAATTGACATTTGGACAGGAAAGAGCACACAGAGAACACGGGAGCCTGGCCTACCCCCTCTGTCTAGACACCGTTGGCCGGGAGGCTGGTACCTTCCATCCATGTCCCTATAATCTACACTCCATTCCCTCAACCACCCCTGGCCTTTAATCCACGGTGCCAGGACCAAAGAATGAAGAGATAGATATGGCTTCTGCCTTCACCTTTCTGCTTTGTCCATGGCCTTCGAGCCCCCTCCATCAGATTCCCCTTTTCAAGGGCCGACGACTGAGGTGTGCGCACAGCTTGTGTTCCTAACCAGGAAAAAACTCCGAGCTGTCTGCGGTGCGTTGGCATCCTCCCCCTGTCTCCTGTTCCCAACCTCTGCCCTGCCAGATGCGGTTCCTCAGGCTGACCGTGGGCAGGAGGCCTTGGCTGGCCTCCACACCGTCAAGGTCTTCCCTCAACTCCCCGAACAGGGAGACTTTGTGGAGGCCAAAAACCAATCATTCACCCCATTAATTCGGTGTGTAAAAAGAGTGAGAGATATCACACTAGGAAAGACCTTTGTAACACGTTTGAGGTCCTCACAGTGGTGTCAGAGATGGGACTAAGTGGGCAACACATGTACATTATTTCTGTTCCATTCATTCCGGTTTAACAGCAGACACGTTGTGTGAAACCCAGCTCAGAATCAGCCTAAGGTCTTGCCAAAGTAGCCCGGGAGAACTCTCTCCATCACTGAACCTGACAGCGTGTCATGAAGAGAATTAAAAATACATGAAGAAAAGCTGGTCAATTCAGTTGCTACATAGAGACCTTGAGCCTGCGTCTGTCCTGTGGCTCTTCCAAGGTTCTCCGACACATATTGATGTTACACGGGTGCTTCCATGGGGCGCCTGGGTGGCTCAGTCAGTTGAGCGTCCAACTTTGGCTCAGGTCATGATCTCACGACGCGTGAGCTCGAGCCCGGTGTCGGGCTCTGTGCTGACAGCTCGGAGCCAGGAGCCTGCTTTGGATTCTGTGTCTCCCTCTCTCTCTGCCCTCTTCCTGCCTCTCAAAAATAAATAAACATGAAAAAAAAAAAGATAACACTAAAAAATAAATAAATAAACAGGAGCTTCCAACGCTGGGCCCTTTGGGCACAGGCATGATATGACTTCCTCATGGGTTCCATGTGGAAATGTGAAGGGTGTGAAGGCAGGTGACTGAAACCGGACACAGACCCCGGGATGAGGGCTTTACCTGAGGTAGGAGTATGTTGGTAGCTGCTTTATTTTGGATGAGGACAAAGCCTGTCAGCTTCCACTCTGCACGGAAAACCTCTCTGAGAGCTCTCATGTCTCGTCAGCAGCCCTTCCCGCATGGTGCCCTCTCCTGCCTGGCCCCGCCATGGAGAGACTTCCTTTTGGGTACCTGGGGTAGACGTGGCCACAACCGCAGGAGTCCTGCCCTGAATCTTCCTTGTGGTGAGGAGCCGGGGCTGGCTGACACGACGGAGCCAGTGCTCCAGGATTATGCTGGTTGACCAAGCTGGTCAGTTGAAAAAATTCCTTAAAATACCCCATGGGTATGTTTTTATTTTGTATTGTTTTTAAAAGGATAATTATCCCGAGACCCTGATGCCAGAAAAGAGAGCTCTACGACTTTCAGAAAACTGGCCATGAAGCACGTTTAAAAAACAACAAAAAAAAATTAGTTAAAAGACTAGAAATTATGGTTACAAAAATATCTCTGCTAATAGTTTACTGTCTGGCCTGAGTGAGTTTGACTTTAAGGTGTGGTGGCCCTGGAAATTTATCGTGAGTCACTATATAATCACTGGCTGCACTATCAGGCATCAGCCCACACACAATTTTCCAGCCCTGAACTTTGAATGTTTCATACAAAATGAAAATAATACAGTCTTATGTTTTATTCTAGGGATGAGGTGGTTGGTACCACTTTAGACTTTGCTGAAGACTTTTTGAATTTGGTGTTTCCTACTAAATTAAAATGTTTTAAGGAAGTATCTTGTGTTTGGTTGGCAAACACAAATCTCCTTTAAGGGAAAAACCCTGCACATACAGGCTATTGTCCGTAGGTTCATTGCCTCCTCTGTGGGTTATTTGCTTGACCTGGACTCTCATCTCTCCAAATGGCCAACTCAGCCCTTGGAGTCATAATTACACATTTGAAGGAAGACTAAACCAGCAAACACAGATGGTTATCTCTCTGCGTGCTTTATTTTCTCTTGTCTTTTTCTTGCCTCTGTTCCCTTTCTGGGATTGGAAAAGCATAGATATACTTTCTCCTGTACTGAATCAAAGACAGCCTCATGGAGGAGACAGTAAGTAGATACCTTTCTTCCTTTATATGTGGGGCTTGGTCTTGAGTTTTAGTAGTTAATTCCAGTGCAGTAGGGCTCTTGGAAGACCAACTTGTATTGTGTCAACTCACGGGAGCCTAATGTTTTCCCAAAAGCCTTTCTTCATCTGGGACCTCTTCTAGACTTACCGAAGTCTTCCTCAGCCTTTGTGGGGCTGCTAAAATCCTTCTTTCGTTTAAGTTTCCTGCTTGTGCTAGCCTCTCCTTCAAGATTCCCGTGGCAAACACAGCACACATCCATTTTGGGTGCTTGTTCTCTGTTTTTTAATTCATCTTTGCCTTTGTATCGTCTCCTCAACTAGTCTGTAAGTTCCTTGAGGGAGAAAAAAAGTACTTTGTTCATTTTTGTCATCCTCATTGCTTAACACACAGAAGACACCCCAGCAATGCTTTCTGATTGATTTGTGAAGGTAGTTTGTATATTCGTTAACTCTCACGTAGGGCAAACTGTGTACTAGATGCCGTATTAGACACTTTCACCTGCACTGTCTTATTGAAACTTCCCAAAGACCCAAGAAGACAAATATCATTCGAATTTTTTACTAAGACACAAATAGTTTCCCTGGGGTCCCCCCAAAGCCAGGAAATGGCATGCCATCTGTACAGTGAGAAGTAGGATTGTCAAGGCTAGGAGGCAGGGATGCTTCCTTGTCCTGGGATGGAAACCTGCTTAGGAAGTCGATGTAAGGAGCCCCGGAACATGTTGGGTGTGCCTCGGGGAATAACTATGCTAGCTGTTGGCCCGCTCTCACCCGCTGGCCTGGACCCATGGCCCCAGCTGGAGCTGGAGATGTGCCACTCAAGTGTCTCCCTAAAGCTCTCCCCTTGTTCTTCTGATTATATCTTTGTTATGCGAACTGACATCACGGGATCCTGCTACTGTGGGCAGGGAGACGCCTCTGCAAGCTCTGTCTTTTCTTTTCCCTGGATTGTGCTTTTTTTTCTATCTGATGGACTTGTGTCCTTTGCACCGTCACGGGGCAAACTTTCTTCCAGACAGTGCTTGCTCCAGGCAGAAAGGATACAGGACGGCGTCTGGCCCAGAGGCTAAGGAGACAGCTCTGCAGGAACTGAGCAGGGGTCTAAAGTCCCTTGCGCCCAGGATGGGTGAGGGGTCCCGCTGCAGTCTGCATGTGTGAGCTTAGGAGCAGGCCACACTGCACATGGGCTGGGGTGTGTCACCCGAGCAGCAGACTGAACGGACTTGCCTGGATGAGAGTCTGCGTGACCGTATGGAGGAGAACTCCTGGAGCCTAGTGAAAGAGCATTACGACAAAAGAGAAGACTTGGCTAAGGTCCTCCAGTGGTTTTACATCATTTTCCTTTGTTAGTCAATAAACCAGTCCTGGCTGGGGGGGGGGGGGGGGGGGAGAGGGCTGTGAAAAATTTCACCCATACACGGCAGTTTCTCAGTGTCAAATGTCTGTCACAAATTTTGCCTGTGGTCACCTCCGAAGCCTACAATTTAAAAAAAAAAAAAAAAAACGCAGCAATTATCTCAACCAAAGTGCTATTGAGTGCACTTTCCAGTGGTTGGTCTTCAGGCTCCTTTCCCAACAATGTTTTCCTCGTGCAAAAAGCCCAAAGGAGCGTGTGCGTGGCTCCCGAAGCCGAGAAGTCAACTCCGCGGAAAATTTGCATGCTGTAATTGACTTGCCGGGAATACTCAAGACATAATTCTTCAGGCTTGCAATGATGATCACGATTCCCTGCAACCTTCCAGGCTGGCAGTCGAAATGGCAGCCATACTCCTCCATTCTCCTGTGATCTCATTCTTAGATTGAATCTCTGCAACCCAGCTCAGATCCCCTGGTTTTTAGGAGGTTGTGGCTGGTGAACCCTTATCTTTCCTCTCCCTTAAGCTGCTACAATATGTTAGGGTTTTACAAGTCAATTGCCAACTATTGTGTTATACTGAACAGTTTAGTACAGAGACATCTTGTGACCCTGGCTACAGAGTAAGTTCTTGGAGGGAAAGCCTGTGGTAGATGCAGAGTTAGTTTTGAATGAATGGCCAAAGAGATCAATTCTTTGGAATTTTTTGAGTGTACACCTGTGATTTGTGCACATGGAAATGTGACTGGGCTTGAGGAAGTCCTAGGGCTGAAGTGAAGGAAGGACCCCTTGTAGAATCCTCATGGATCATTTTCAAGACAATTACTTGGCCAATCATCCCTGGTTGATATGTTGAATTTAACACGGGAATCATAAATCTGCAGAGGTTCCTTGTCTGCCCTAACGCTCAAAGAGACAATATGAAATATGAGTATGAATATTTTGTGTGCGTGTGGCGGGAGGAGTGGGAAATTGGATCCAATCACTGTTTTGCAGTGAAGCAGCACACGGCTCACTTGAAGGAAGCTTCCATCATTCCATTATTCCACCACGCCAAACACCCTTTTCTCTGATTATGTATTCTGAATCATAAAATGCTTCCACAGTGGAACCTTTAGACATCCAGGATCCAAGTACGATCAGACATTAAACCTTGAGGTGTAGATATGGAGAAGTGTTGGGGGGATGCTTCTTGATATTACATAGGTTCAAGGCAGGTGAAAACTTTCTTCTGGAGGTTTTGGATGGCTGTTTCCATGGTCCTGAATTCCCAGGGCCACAGAGAGGCAAAATTGTCAAATGAAATTTACCTCTGGAAGTTTCTCACCTCCCTTCCCCTCTACTGGATGCTATTTCCCAAGGTAATGGTGCATTTCCAAAAGCCAGTGGGGTTGCAATGGTGTGCAAGCCCATTGCACAGATGGCCTCCTTCCCCAGCCTCCTATCAAAATCTATGTCCAAGTTGACACTACTTTAAACACTGGAGGAGACCCCAAGTTCAATTGGAGCTACTGGTGAGGCCTAGTGCCCACAATAGGATGAGCTCTCCTGGGCAGCAAGTACAGAAGTGAGTGCAGTTTAAAGAGGTGGTGATCCCAGGATGTTCTGCATTCGTCAGATCACGTGTGTCTGTTCTTAGGATCCTTTAAGGGGGACATTGGTAAATGAGGCACATTCAGATAAGGGTGAAAAAATATGAAGACAGTATTGTGGGAGAAATGATGGAAGATTTGGGCATTTGCAACCTGACTAAAGAGGACAGAATCATCCTAGAATCTGACCTAGTTTAAACACCTCTCTGGTGTTTGAATTTATCTTCTACCTATCTCTGCCAGATTATCAACTAACCTTGGCCTGAATATCTCTGAATATCTCTTATGACACAGAACTCACTACCTAGAGCTCCAGAACATGACAGCCTCCTTTAAATATTTTAAACAGAATGGTATAAAACCTCTGGAAGGCAGAACATCTGCTAGTGTGAAGAAATGAAAGGAAAGCATTCTTTTGGTTCAGTATGGCCAGATAATCCTTGAGGGAAATGTGAAGATTTAGGAATTGGCTTTGGTGCTAGGTGTAAGTTCCCCACCAACGTCAAGATCTGCTACATTTATTTATCCTTAATCAAGTTTCTCTGGTGACAAGGAATATAAAACCCCATGAGACCAACTTAGTAAAAAGGAGATATAGGGTAAGAATACAATGGTCCATCTCATGAGCCAGAAACAAAGTATAGGCTGATCACGGAAGCTGAACCTGAAAATTCCAGAACTAAGATTATTAGGGCACATAGTCTTTTCCTCTACTTGTCTTTATTCCTCTACTCTTTCTCAGATTAGCTCCACACTACCCTACTTATAACCTCTTCCCCATAGAGTTTGGCTGGCCATGTCACCATCTCTCACCACCTCCAACCCTGGCTCTACCTGAGTTTATCTTTCAACTCCCATCTGAAGAATTAGCTTCTCCGTGCCTCTTAGTCTTGTAAGTATAGAGGAAAAGATTCAGCCTGGCTCAACCCAGCCTGTGGGTTGGTGCTGCTCCAATCAGCTACAGCTTAGGGGCACAAGATCACATGAGTAGATGGAAGATGGATTCTCTAAGAAGTATGTGAGCAATGGCAAACATTAGGATACCTTCTAGAGGCATATAGCCTGAAGCCAAAGAGGGCAATAATATCTAGCTGGGAGATATTAGCCCTTCTCAAGACCAGGGCCCTTTAAATCTTACCTCATAGGTTCCTATCTGCTGCCCTTAGTTTTTGGGGTATTTAAAAAAGTTTTTTAGGTTTATTTATTTTGAGAGTAGACAGAGGGAGAAAGAGAATCCCAAGCAGGCTCCACACTATCAGCACAGAGTGTGATGGGGAACTCCATCTTGTGAGATAATGACCTGAACCAAAATCAGGAGTCAGATGCTCAACCAACTGAGCCACCCAGGCACCCCCTTAGCTCTGCTCTAGAATCATTTACTTTGTTGTTGTCACACAGAATCCTCCCTTTTTCTCAATAATTTTGTTGATCTCTGCTTTGCTTTGCTTGAACAAATTTATAATTCTTTTGTCCGCAAAGTTTGGCTGTTGTCTTTCTTCTCTCTGTATTTGTTTGTCCTAGGAACTTTGAGTAGTGCTTTAAAAAACTGCCCCCAATAGACTCTGTCTTCTGCAATATATATACATGTATTTTTTAACCAGAAAATTCAGAATTAGTTTCTGGTGTCAGATCCTATCTTTGAGGATGCATCTTCCTTTCAACTCAGAGTGCAGAGCATGATGACAAATGAGAAACAATCATTTCACACATCCTAGTAAAATAAATCTTCTCTGTCAGAACAGCGGGTGATTAGATCTTCATTTTGATATATACTGCAGCGTCTTCAGAAATGAGCCAGTAAGGCCTGATTTGAAAGAGAATGCAAATTTCCAGCCAAAGAATATGCTGCAGAGACTATATGCCCGTGTAAAGCAGTGTAGAAGCGAACCCACTTGGGCAGGTGGTCTCACGTTGGTGAATTCTGTTCGCCTAGACCCAAATCTACACCTGTGCTGTCCATTATGTGTGTGGGGGGAGCACTTGGTACCTTATTTATTCATCTCTACCACTTGTGGTATTATTATTAGCTATGAAGTTTGTTGAAGCATTAATATGCCTGAGCCATTTCCCAGGTGGCACCATGACTTGATTCTTATAAATTATTAATCGTGAGGAAGAAAAGCTTGATTCAAAAATTAATTTGAGTGAACTTCACCAGTTTACAGAGTAACTTACGTAAACGGAACATCAAGTTATCTGACGTGAATGAGAATGAACATAAATTGCCTCTCTGGAAAGCTTTTCCCTCTGTCTCTCTCAGTGCAGTGCTCCTTTCTGGGAGGAGAGGCAGAACATCACTGGGGCTAAGAGCCTGGCACCTGGGGGTGCCTGGGTGGCTCAGTCGGTTAAGTATCTGACATATGCTCAGGTCATGATCTCATGGTTCATGGATTTGAGCCCTGCGTTGGACTCTGTGCTGACAGCTCAGAGCCTGGAGCCTGCTTCAGATTCTGTGTCTCCGTCTCTCTCTGCCTGACCCCTGCTCGTGCTCTGTCTCTTTCTGTCTCTCAAAAATAAAGAAACATTAAAAAATTTTTTTCTTTAAAAGCTTGGCACCTGGAGCCATGTGGCCTCTGGTTTGAAACCATCCTGCATTTACCAGCAGCGTGACTTTGGGCAAAGTACTCAACCAATCGCTTTGGGCCTTGGCTACCTAATCTGTAAAATGGACATGATACTTGCAGGACTTTAATGGACCATAATTGTTTTTTTTTTTTTTCTTTTTATAGACAAAAAAACCAAGGCTCAGAGAGTTATGTGTCTCTCCCAAGTTCACAGAGCTGGCAGGTGGATGGGCCAGGATCTAAACTTTAGCCTGTTAGCCTTCAATTCATGTCCTTCTCCACTATCAGGCTCCCTAAACTTGCCTGTAATGAGAATCATCAGGGGGTGCTTGTTAAAAATACAGATTCCTGGGCCTTTGTCATGGAGACCAGGAATCTACAATATTAACAAGTGTCTCATGTGGTAAGACCCAGAAATGGTGTACCAAAGCACCCCCAGCTCCCAAGGACCTTCTGAGCTTTTGCAGCTGGATGAATGGATTTGTGCATGGGGCTGTTTTGTTCTCCTCTTCTCCCTCAGTCTCCCCTTTTTACCCCTTTCCACAGCCTTCCCTGTCTCCTGCACTGTGCCTTTCAGAGTGCTGGCTACTTAAATCCTCCTCTCTCTGAGATTTTCCAGGCTCTCAGTGTGCCTGATCCCTTTGTTCAAGGTTTCTTCCCGATGACCCAGACTTCACCTTTGAACCCCTTTATATCTCCCTCCAGCTGACCCTCTGTTCTTCACTCATTACTTTTTAACCCCACTTTTCCTTTCCTTTAGGTTCCTCAGGACCATTGGGATGAAGCCAAAGGCATACCTGTATGCCACATTGTAATGAAAGCTGAATTGTAGTATGAATTGTTTTCATAGTATGTCATAATAAAGTCCAATATTATATTAAATGTATAAGGATTTATTGCAGGTGAAATAATGACTGCTATGTATCTGACTGAAAGTGATTGTACTTTAATCTAGAGGGCCAAAATGAGTGTAATGAGCCCTGCCAATAGCTGGCCATGCCCGTAAATTTGTAGAGGGTCACCTCATTGACATTCTGCTTCAGGGCCTGCATTGTCTTCTTTGGGCAATGGCTGGATTTGGAATTCTGGGTCATAGTGTAACTTCAGACCCCAGTCAATTTCCTACAAGGCCAAAGGATGGTTCAAGAAGCAATATTTCACTGAAAAAAACCTTGATTTCCATAATTGTGTAGGTCAAAGTCAAAGGCACTCATATCTGATGTGACGACAAATTGATTCAAGGACTTTGGCCCACATGCTACCACTTGAGGAGCCAAGCCTGAATTAGATGCAAAAATGAGCAGTTGTGTGCACTCTTGTGGTCTGAGTAAATGGCACTTAGAAGCACCAAATTGATCACATACTCAGGAGAGGAGAAATAATTGGGCAAATGAAATTTGTAACTGTTTATTTACACAGCAATGTGGATTTTCAGTTGAGAAGTACATGATTATTCCAGGTCCAGTGGAGGCTTTCTTGGAGGCTGCAAATTATACATGTTGGTAAATAATCACATCGGCCTTTTATGCCATGATTATTAAATATTTCTTGCATTTATCATGATTCTCAAGGTGCATACGAACAAACCCTGTAAAACAAACTGCTCTTCTCAGGTGTGTGTGATTTTTTTGGTATCTTGGAATGTGTTCATTCAACACCTTTTTTAATGGGCTCTGGACATTTTGAGGAAAAGGTCAACTCAGAATAATATTGTTAGAATGTTTGATGAGGCATAATTTAAATACGAAGATCCTTCCGTCCGTCTGAGCCCCAATTTCTCACCTATAAAAGGAATACCACTTACCTTACTGGGTTGTTGAAATAATGATGCATCCCAGTGTATGTAAGGGTGCAGGGCCAGATGCAAAGCCTGGTAGCAATCTGGAGGAAAAGAACAGCAGGTAGCATCCCACTGACTGGATCTGTACTGGGAGGCAACGTGTGTCTGTCAGGACTTGGCAAGTTGTGATATGATCGCATTGTGGGGTGACATTACGACACGTAGAGAACAGAGGACATCCTGGTCTGTCACCGGGTGGTGACTGATGCGCTTGAGGGTTAGTTAGAAGGTCGAAGCTTAAGAGCTCTCTTGGGGTTTCAATTACTCAGCAAGATGGCTCATAGACTGGTACTTCCCAAATCGTTTTGCAAGGAATTTCAGTCCTCTGAAAACAGAGCTCCATGGATCAACAAGTTTGGGAAATGCTGCATGCGTTGTCTTCCCCTTAGGGTTAATGCTGTGAATGTGCACGGCGTAAGCTATGCTGTCTTATGCACACATAGTAGCCCCATGTGGCTACTCAATTAGAAACTAATTTTTAATAAAATAAAAAACTTAGTTCCTCAGTCATACTAGCTACATTTCAAGTGCTTCATAGCCACGTGTGGCCAGTGGCTGCCATATTGGGAAGTGCATATGTAGAACATTTTCCTCATTGCAGAAAGTTCTATTAAACAGGTGCAGGAAGGGCTCTGAGGCATCCTGTGGTAAGAGAACTTAATTTTGTTCATATAGCAAACCTTTTAATGTCCAGTAGGGCTTCCATTCTGCCAGATGCTAGTTAGAAAATACAGTTTGGCCTCCTTGGAGACATAGACCTCACATCTGGTTGTGGTGTTCCAGGACCTCTGGTGCCCTTACGATTCTTCAAATTCTGTTCCTGCTTCTACATGCTTACTTGTGTTCTTGTCCTTGTTGAAAGATTAATTATTTTGATATTCTAAGGCATACCTCACCATGCTTCATGTCTGCAAAACTCATCAATAGCCAGTGTTCCCTGTTACAGACCCAGAACTTCAGAGGTGGAAGGGACCTTAGCGATTCTGTAAGTCAAGCTCCTTGTTTCGCTTATGAGGAAACTGAAGTCCAGACAGGTTACAAGGCTTTTCCAAGGCCACTCAGTTAATAGTACAATACCTACTTCTCATTAAGGCTGTTGGTTCATCTTTTCTTCACATACTGAAGGGGAAGAAAGCAATTATTAATGGACTAGGATTAGATCAATGGTAACATGGGCTTTATCTCTAGTTTGAGATCTTGCCTATCTTTGTGAAGGTGGGCTTTGAGTAAATGTATTCTGTATTTTGTAGCTCAACATGTTTTTACGAGTTCTGACGGGATAGGGCCTTCAGTGAATAAGTCAGCCATTACTCAATTTCTTGCCTCTCCTTTATTAAAAAAGTCTTTGATGATTCTCAGCAACTGGCCAATAATAACTGCATGAGTTTCACCTGCCTTTGCACCCCCTTGGAACCCTTGAATTGATTAGGATTCTAGCTAGACCATCTCTGCCTTTAATTTTGGTGGCCGTGGTACAAAAAAGTGAGTGACAATTGTGACCTGCATAGTGGAAGAAAAACTGCCCTATTGTTTACAGCGAGGCTGACCTTTGCTATGAAGGAGTCAGTTGAGAAGAGCAGATCAGATATGCATTTCTGGGGCCACCACTGTGGATAGGTCGGTAGCACAGTGTGGGGGGCATGTAGGCTGTAAAAGGAAGACAGGTCATACATCAGGGCAATGTCCCTGGAGGAACTGCCCTATTAGGGCTGTGATCTGGAACCAATATACTTCTGGCACCTTTGCTAGGATGTCAGTGGGAAAGCCCCATTAGTCATCTCTGCCAGATGGGGGCTTCTGGAAATCTCTGAGCTGCTGTACATGTCTTTATTGATGAAAACACTGAAGCCACAGGGGTTGTGACCACAAGTGTCTCATCCTACAGACCCTCTGGCTCCGCAAGGATCGCAAAGAGGGAAGTGAGTTGTGGAGCTGGATCTTTGAAACCTTTGAGTTTTAAAATGTGGAAAATGTCATGTTTGCCATTTCTCTTGGAATAAATTTCCAGAGAATTTTGAACTTTAATGGCTGAGGCCATTTAGGCTACCCCAGAGTCTCTGAAGGGGATATCTCCCCAGGTAATTGTGGAGTGCTCTGATGTTTGAGAATCATTGAGAAATCACTCATTTTCTCCGGATGTCATCAGCTGTGTGAACAGCAATATCACTTCATTATCATTAAAGAAGATGATGTCAGTATCTTTCTTTTGACTTCACTGAATTCAAATTTTCCTCATCTACGTATAGAAACTGATATAAGCTTCCTGTTTAATACCCCATATCACAGCAGAGAAGTTTGTTGGTTTTTTTTCCCACCTGCTTGTAGCATCTTTTCCTGCCTTGTTATAAGTAACGAGAATTAGAGAAAGTTCTGGCTCAAGATATGACCCAGAGATTCAAGTCATATGAATCTTTTCTCTTATGGGGAAGCTCAGGCAATGTACAGATGTTAACGCAAGTCCTGGAATGCCTGACTGACTCTAGACTTGCTCTGTTCTCTAGAGCTCTCTTCTCTTGCTCTGTAGAGTGATGTGGCCATGTTAGTAGAGTTAGTTTTTATGGGTGGATTTGAGCCTGTCTGAAGTTGCTTGAATCCAGGGGTTTACTAGCAGTGGGCATAACCGTCCTCTGAGAGGAAAAGCTCAGTGTAGAAGAAACAGCCCCTGGACAAGAGTCCAGAGTCCAGAGTCCTGCCTCTGACTCACTCATCAACCAGCTGTTGGCCTTGGCCTTGTCCAAGTTTCTGGGCCTCCTGATAGTGGTGCAACTTAAACTAGATTTGCTAAATCCAGTGGCCCTTTGATCTAAAACGATCAACTGTAACATTTGGTATTACCGACCACTTCCTCCTTCTTAAAATGTTCACCTTTTTTGGCTTTTGAGCCGCCATTTCCATGTTAGTTCAACCAAAATTACTGGGCTAAGCATTGCCTGGGGACTCAAGAGATTAACAAGACAGCTTTTGTCTTTGATGAGCTCACAAGATACGTAAACATAATCTAACAATTTCTTCTCTCTCTGAATTCTCCTTTCTAATTCCAGTCACTTCTTCAATTTTGTTTTTGTTCTATTACCAACTTTCTTCAAATGTTTTGTATACAACCCCCCCCCCCCCCCCCCCCTTATCCATGGTTTTGCTTTCCGGTGGTTTCAGCTCTCTGTGGTAAACTATAGTTTGGAAGCAGATGATCCTTTTCCTGATGTATCACTAGCTCAGTAGTCACTTAAGGCTACATCCCAGCGCCTACATCATTCACCTCACCTCGTCTGGTCATTTTATCATCTCACATCATCACAAGAAAGGTGAGTTATGGTACAACAGGATATTTAGAGAGAGAGAGAGAGAGAGAGAGAGAGAGACCACATTCACATAACCCTTCTTACAGTATACTGTTACAATTGTCCCATTTTATTATTAGTTGTTGTGCCTAAGCTGTAAATTAAACTTTATTGTAAGTAAGTATGTATAGGAAAGAACATAGCATATATGTATGTATAGAGTTCAGTATTCTCTGTGGTTTCAGGCATCCACTGGGGGTCTTGGAATGTATCCCCTGTGGATAAAGGGAGACTACTGTACTTTCCTTGGAAAATAGTACTCATTCCCGTGCTTTCAATTACATGTTTTGGTTAAAACTTATGCATCTTTAATCATGACTCCTTCCCCCCCAATCTCTCCATCTTGACTTATTGATTTGCATTCACATGTGCATCCCAGTCATCTCTAGCTGGATATTCCTCAAGATCCCCAAATTCAAAAAGTTTGAAACTAAATGTCTTTTGCTCTCATTCACTTCTTCCCTTCTTTTCTTAAAACCCACTCTTTCTATTGAATTTCTTGCATTGGTTAAGGGCACGCCATCCATTTAGTTACTCAGATTAGACACTTCAGAGTCAGGGCGCCTAGGTGACTCAGTCGCTTAGGCATCCGACTTCAACTCAGGTCATGATCTCGTGGTTCATGAGTTTGAGCCCCATATTGGGCTGGCTGCTGTCAGCATGGAGCCCGCTTTGGATCCTCTGTCTCACTCTCTCTACCTCTCCCCGTGTGTGCGCACACACACATACACACTCTCTCTCTCAAAAATAAATAAACAAAATAAAATAAAGAAACTTCAGAGTCATCTGCCTCTCCTCTCCTCCAACATCTACATAACTGATCGCGCTCCTTCAGAATCCATCTCTCAACTGTTCTCTGTCTCTGTCTACTCCTTCCTATTATTCCTGCTACTGCCCTCACTGAAGCCTGGATTAGCTCTCCTTGGGAATTCATCTATTTTAGCATGCATACCACTTTCTCAATTAACATTTCTCAAATCAGGATGCATCTCCGAGTTTCTGTGGCCAGGCAGCAATCATGAGGTCAAAAGCACAGCCTGTGCACATGCATCCAAACTTGCAGAATGGGCTCTAGTCACTTGGAAACCCCAGAAGCAATAAGGGGGAACATTCTTAAAAGATGCTGTATCATTAACACTCCACATAGCTTTTGAGTGGAGCAGTGTTTCAGAAAAGTCAGACTCTGAATGGGGAAAAAGTGCTAGGACTACCTTAACCAAATTATTGAGCTTGTATTTTCCTTTTTATATACGGACAGGGGTGATAAGTGATAAAAATCTGTCAGTATCAGTATAAAAGAGCCCTTTCCAGAAGTATAAAATAAAAATTCCAAGTGACAAGGGACACTGTGTTATCATTTAATTGGTAGAATTTTTCGTTCTAGAGGAAAGTAAAATAATACTATGACTAATATTGATTGTATCTTAGACTCGCAAAAGTCTTAGAAAAAGATTGAGTGCAAAACTCCCTACTGAAGCAATACTTTCAGGTGCCTGGATGGCTAGGTTGGTTAAGTGTCTGACTCTGGATTTCGGCTCAGGTCGTGATCTCATGGTTCGAGCCCTACATAGGGCTCTGTGCTGACAGTGTGCAGAGCCTGCTTAGGATTCTGTCTCTCTCCCTCCCTCTCTGTCCATCCCCCACCTTCTCTCAAAAATAAAATAAATAAAACTTTTCCAAAAAAGTAAAAAAAAAAAAAAGACCCAATACTTTGGAAATCAATACAATGGAAAAATTCCATTTTTCACATTGCCAGCAGCATGCCCAGACCCGCTCCTATCATTCAAGTACGATAGAAACTTCCATATGGCAGAGCTTCTCAAACTCAGTATGTATCAGAGTCACCTGGAGGGCTTATGGAAACATAGATTACTGTGCTCCAGCCTCTAAGTTTCTGATTCAATAGGTCTGGCTGAGAATTTGCATTTCTAATAAGCTCCCAAGTGATATTGATACCTGCTGGGTTTCAGGGGTCACGCTTGGAGAACCATTGTCCTGTGGCATGAATTCCAAACTCCTTAGGTGGCATTCAAGGGTCTTTCCCAAGAGCTCCCATGATGCCTCTGCAGCATTCTTTGCTTGTGTGCCCTCACACATCTGTTCCTCTCTCCATCATGCCTAGAACTCTCCATTCCCAAGCATGGCAGTCACTTCCTGATTTTGTGATTTTTTTTTCTTTACACACTGTCAGGTAACTGAAAACTTTCTGGCTTTTAAAAGCAATACAGTCCAATGAGCAAATTCTTCAGCAGAAAGTATTTCTTTTACTTATCGTCTTCCAAAGAGGTAAAATTCAGATTGTTTATCTATTAAGATCAACTTCTAAGACAGTCAATGCTCAGGCTCTTCCAGTAATTAGAAAAATATTCCTTTGGGACTGACAGGTCACCAAGTTTGACGGGGTTTTCCAATTTTCTAGGTTATCAACTTGGCAATCATCCTTATACAAAATACAGAATTTATTTTGAGTCAGTGGAGCCATTGTCATGATAATTTTAAATATTTATAAGACGTTGTAAATATATATGATGCTGAAAGCAATTTAAATTGTACCAAACCAATGAATGTTCCCCATTTCAGTGTATTTATAGATCGGGCTCGTAAATAATATGACAAGATAAAAACTCTGGGAAGTGAGAGCATAAGCAGAGGCAGAATACAGGAAGATGATTGTAAGATGTGCTGTGAGGCAGGAAAACTATGGATCACAGTCTGTATTCTATGATGGCTTTTCTAGACTTGTGACCACTGATGAGTGGATCTAAATTTGAAGTTAACTAAGGATTTAGGCTGTATTTTGAAGGGGCAGTTGCTATTTTATTGAACTATTTAAGTCATGGACTATTTCCTGAGTAGGAACTTGACCAGTTTTACGTGTTGTCCATATATATGTTTACACACACACACACACACACACACACACACACTGATTCCTAATACAGATTAGCTCAGAAATGCAGAATTAGTGGAGCTGTGACATAGTGTTCGCTGGTCTGTCCTAGTCTCATGAATAAACCTTTCATTTTTTCATTTACTTATTTAATGAACATTGGAGTGTAGAGTGTATGGAAACCTTATCGTGACCCTTAAAATGCAACAAATAATGAGTTTTCACAATTAGGAGCAAGTGAATGAAAGCCTTTATGGAACCTAGAATAAAATTGTAACAACTGGGGGCGCCTGGGTGGCTCAATCGGTTAAGCATCCGACTCTTGGTTTCAGCTCAGGTCATGATCTCACAGTTGGTGAGTTTGAGCCCTGCATTGGACTCCGTGCTGACAATGCAGAGCCTGCTTGGGATTCTCTTTCTCCCTCCCTTTCTTCCCGTCCCCCCCCCCCAACCTCCTCAAAATAAATAAACTTAAAAAAATTGTAACAACTGGGAATACAATTATAACAGCCTACCTTTTCAGCATTTCCAGAACCCTTTTCAGGCACATGCCAGCGTTTCCATGCATTTTATCAGTTGGCAACTCCCTGAAGTTAGGTACAATTATTATTCCTGAAGAAATGGAAGCTTAGGCATTATAGGTTAAGAATCTCATCCAATATCACACAGCTAATCAAGTGTACAGCCAGGACGAAAGTCAGCTTAACCTTATGTTATGTGTGTAGTTTCTCATCTGCAATGCTCTGGTCTAATTGGGGGGGCGATTTAATAAGCAATTACAATGCCGTGTGATAAACGGTCTGGGAGGGGAAATGCAGCAGGGGTTAGGAACACATTGGAGGAACCAGAAAACACTTTCTGTAAGAAATAAAGTCTAACAGGGGCGCCTGGGTGGCTCAGTCGGTTAAGCGTCCGACTTCAGCTCAGGTCATGATCTCACGGTCCGTGAGTTCGAGCCCCGCGTCGGGCTCTGGGCTGATGGCACAGAGCCTGGAGCCTGCTTCGGATTCTGTGTCTCCCTCTCTCTCTGCCCCTCCCCCGTTCATGCTCTGTCTCTCTCTGTCTCAAAAATAAATAAACGTTTAAAAAAAAAAAAAGAAAGAAAGTCTAACATTAGCCAGGACTGCGGGAAGGGGTCTGCGAAGGCCTAGAGGTTTGAGTGAGGTTGCCGGCGGGAGGAGCTGGGGGGAGGTCAGCAAGGCCGGAATGTGAATGTCCTTCTGACTACTCTCAGCAAAACCCAGTGCAACTTCAGTTGCCAAGTAGACGTTGATGGCTCCCAGTAGATATCCTTTGGAGTTTACTCATAGCTTGGTTTGGGTTTCAATGTAAATATTTCAGCCCCCCCCCCCCAAAAAAGTTGCAATCATCTTGTGTACTGGGTGTATGTCTCATCATTTGTGTGCTATTCGATGTCGCCAGTACTGTTCTCTGTTTCTGGCAGGCGGTGATGCAATCTGTAGCAGCAAGCGTTCTGTCAAATGGTGTGAAAGGTTTAGTACTCTTTCATGTGGCCACTTAGTGATTCTGTGTGTCCCTCCAAACAGAAATGAAGGAGGAATGCTTGCTGGTTGCTGTTGGTCCCCGGAGCAGCTCAGCAGATTTACGTGCATGCTCCAAGACAAGGCGGATCTCTGTAAAGACCTGGCTGCCTGAACGCATGGCCATGGAAGCAAAGCTTGTGTAGAGCTAGAGTGCTAGCTCTGCTCCTGCAGAAACGGAGAGCAAAGTAAGTAGCTAGAAGGAACAGAGGCTCTGCCATCTCTTCCTCTGTCAGGGCCACGGTCGATCTGTCTCAGAACACAGAGGCCAGGTAGCATTCGGGGCCAGTTCCCATGGGTCCAGCCTGGCAGATAGTTTCTCAGGGCCATATTCCTGACATGTCCCCATTCTTCCCACTGAGGACAGCACAACTGTGCTTTACATACCCTCCCTATAGACTCATGGCTACTTTTTGTGCTTCTAGACCACTCTCCTGTATCGCCATCTCTTCTCCTATGCTTCTCTGATTTTTATATGAGTGAAACCCATCAAATGTTCTTGAATCACACACACATGCACACATGCACACACACCTTATGCCCTATATACAGATGACCTTTTTTAGTCTCTTAGCTCTTAATGAAATGAAAGCAATAATAGTGTACTAACATTTACGTTAAGGTCTTTTCCCATTCTATTTTGGTGGTAGTTTAAATGAGGGTTTGGTTCTTTTTCTTCAAATATGTAACCATCAGACAAAACATATTTTCTTCAACTATAGAACCATTTGAATGACTTTAGGCGTTCTGAATACTTTTTCAAAATGCACACACACACACACACACACACATGCAGACACACACATGATTGGAAATCTAATAGCAATGAAAGATGCAGTTTTGACTTAGAAACTCTCTAACGAATCAATACTTTCTCTATGAATACATTAAAAGGAAATTTAGAATTAGTTCTGGCACCTGCTTGATCCATTTGCTAAGAAACCCCAAAAACACAAACTGCAAGTTATTTGGTCTATGGGAACGATATCCATTAGGTAGTTAATGGTGATGGATGACTCCCCATGTCAGCTCTATAGATCTTTCATGATAGCGTTCATGCGGTTGCCCTGGAGTTCACTGCGGTGGTTGAGTTTAATGAAAATATCAGTGGCTTTTTGGTCATTATCACCGTAAGCTATAAGAGCATCAGATTTTCGTGACACTTTTTCTGTGGTTGAAAACCATATAAAGTGAGGTCACCCATGAAAGATCGCTAAGACGAGTGCAATAGCAAGTATCTGCATGGACAAGAAGGTGGTCTTTATTTCTTGGGTCTGGAATATACATGCTATGTAGTTGTGTTTTTAATTATTTAACCAAGCAAGCATCTTATATAAAAGATATTAACAGAGTATTGCAACAGAATGGTGGTGATATGGGGAATTAACTGACAATTTTGACGGATGAATGAAAATTTTTGTTTGTTTTTGGTTCCCAATTGAACAGATGTCTGAAGACTTTCGGAAAGCCTTTCCTTCTGCTTGTCATTGGATTCCAAGGGCTATAATCAACACCCATGGAGGTTTCTGAGCAGTTTATGAGAGCCTGGTGACCCTTCTGGAGCAGATCGTGGCAAACTGGAAACTTACCCATTCACTGGTAAGTGACTGCAGTAATCACTGCAGAAGAAGCCCTCTCTTGTATCAGAATGTCTATAGCTTGCTTTGATTTTATTTTTGGGATTGGAAGCAGTTCTCCAGTTCTGTGATCCGTAGAAATGAAGAAAGCAGTCCTCACCGTGGACTTCAGCTGAGTTCTTCCACTGAAGATGAACTTTTGGAGCTCCATCCAGAGGGCGGGAGGTACCCTGCCTGCTGCCACACTCCAGGCCCGATGAGAGCAGCCTGAAAAACCATTGCGTGAACGTTGTAGTTAATTCTACTAAGCCTTTAAGAGCTCATGGCTTGGATGGATCTGTGTGGCTCCAACTCCGGGACTGTTTTCCGTTGACTCAGATTGTTTCTCTAAGGAGCCACTCCACTCCACACCCCAGGCCGAAGCCTTGCTCTTGGCCACAGGACCCTGTCTGTAAAGCAAGGTGATCAAGTGTTATGATTGAGAATATGGTTTCCACTATTTAAGTGCAGATTTCAACTCTGCAACTTACTAAGTGGGCAAACAACTTAAGTTCTCTATGCTGCAGTTTTGCATCAGTAAAACACGGGACATTATAATCATGCTATCTGTTTCATAAGACTGCCAGAAGATTAAGCGACCTAATACAGGTGAAGCACTTAGAATGCTGCCTGCTCTGCAGTAGGTTCTTAATAAATATGAGCTGTTATCATGATTGGATCATGCACTTTATGCCTGTCATAGCATTTGCTGACGCAGCACAAGTGAAAAGGAAGGGGAGTAAGAAGAATTATTTTTCACACACAGGTGCTACACTGTGGGGTGACGTATGCTTCTTGCTCTGTTGGGTTGTTAAGGTCCCTGCAGAACAAGCTGGATGGGGCCCATCCTGACACAGCTCTGAGCTGAGATGAGACCCTCTCTAGTGGCTGAGCCACAGAATCTACTCCTGGGTATATAGCACTAGTCAGGTGAACTCAGACTTCTGGCTGTTCCTGTAGATTCCATGTGCAGTAACAGCTTGAGAGCAAAACTCAACTAGGCTTTTCAGAGCTTTGCCATAGATTCGTCATTGCAAAAAAAAAGTCATCAATTAAAAAAAAAAGCCACTTTTATATTTATTTGGGTATAGTATCTTTAAAAAAAATTCCCTTTGTATGCTCTCCTTGGATGATAGCCATGTAGAAAGAAGCATGGTTGATCCCTTTCTAAACCCATATTTATGAAAACCGTTTCAGTAACCCTGGTTTGTTTTGATTCCCTCTTCTGGTAGCCAAAACATTATTGCAGTTCCAAGGTGCATGCCATGCATGCGTTCTGTTTCCACTGACGTTCAGCTCTTGAGTACCCATCACCAAAATGCTGCTAGCAATGTTTCCCCTGTTTCGGGGTGGTATACTGCTCTTTGTCCCGGCTGTAGCCAGGATAAAGAGTGATAAAAGCTAGGCTCTGCATTCACAATCGAACATAAAGACCTGCTCTAGGTCGTTCACTGGTCCTGAGGTGCTTCTCAGCTCTGGCTTCATCGGAAGCCTTTTGGGAATCATATTTTATCTTTCTTTGCATCTCCATAGTGCTGAGCACCTACAAAATAATGGATGAAAGTCTCTGGTTGTGCTGTGATAAATACTGTGATGAATGAAAGCATGAATAAAAACCATAATCTTTTTGTATCCTTTCCTTTTTGAGTGGCCACCAGACAGCTCCTCTCTGGTTGGCCAGTCTCTTTCTTCTCCAAGCACATGCTCAGCTCCAGGGCTCATAACAGCAGTAACCTGATTTTTGGATTTCATGGAGAGTAAAACTTAAAGCAAAAACAAGTGAAAAGGGGCATCTGGGTGGCTCAGTCAGTTAAGCGTCCGACTTCAGCTCGGGTCACGATCTAGCGGTCCGTGAGTTCGAGCCCCGCGTCGGGCTCTGGGCTGATGGCTCAGAGCCTGGAGCCTGCTTCCGATTCTGTGTCTCCCTCTCTCTCTGCCCCTCCCCTGTTCATGATCTGTCTCTCTCTGTCTCAAAAATAAACGTTAAAAAAAAAAAACAAGTGAAAAAAAAACCACTCGAGACTAAGGTAGGTCTCCAACTTATTCTGACAAGGAAGTCCAATAAAAATAACCAGCAATGTGGTAGGTGAATAATGCCCCCCCCCCATATGTCCATGTCCTAATTCCTAGAACCTGTGAATATGTTACCCTTCCATGATGAAAGGGACTCAGCAGATGTGATAGTTAAGAATCTTGTTTTTGGCGGGAGCTGCAGCATTTTTTTTTTTTTTTTTTGTACTCTAGATAAACCGGGGGAAAAAATGCTGCAGCCCCAGAGAAAATCTTGACTGTAGCCTTGTAAAAGACCCTGACCCCTGACCCCAAACCATACAGCCAAATTCCTGACTCACAGAAACTGTGTGAGATGATAAAATCTTATTTTTGTTTTAAACCATTAAATTTCAGGGTGAGTTGTTATGCAATATATAACTTATGTATTGAAGATGATGCAAATTGAAAATTTACCGTGAGATACTTAATCTAACTCACTTGTGAACAACAACAAGCCAAATACTTACTGTTAATTGGGGGAAAATTTTGGTGAGCAGAAGTGAAGAAAAATAATTCAAAAAAGTAAACATCAAACAGGAAACTGACTACAACTAGGCCATACATTTTGGCAGAAACTGGTTAGCTGTTCAACAAACCCATTTATTCCCCTGGATATACCGCTAGGCTATAATTGCCAGCCTTCCTTGCAGTTAGATATGGTAATAATATTGGGTGGGTGGGGGGAGGAGAAAGAAACATAAGATGGAAAGATTATTCTGGCTCATCTGGGTGGGCCTAATGTAATCATAACAATCTTTATGAGAGGGGGACGGACAGGAGGCTAAAAGTCAGAAAGAGACTAGGAAATGCCAATAGGAGGCTTGAACTCCATGAGCCAAGGAGTGCAGACAACCTTTATAAGCTTGAAAAGGCAATGGAACAGATTCTCCCCAGAGCCTCCACAGGGAAGATAATTATGCCCACTCATTTGGGACCTTCAGAGCTGCAGAATAATAAATTTGTGGGCTTTTTAAGCCATTTGTTGGCAGTAACTTGTTACAGCAGCAATAGAAAATGAATACAAGAATTTGTGTTCCATTTCTTCCTAAAAGTAAGAAATTCTTCATGGTAAAAATGGAGGGTGAATTGGATCCTCTCAAAAAAGCACATTGGCAACTTTGCACAATATACAAACAAGTGCACGGTATATGTGGTCCACGAGGGCATGTTTCTGTTGTTTCTTCCTGCTCTGAAGACAACAGAGGGAAAAACCAGAATGGCTATGTGAAGCCTGGAGCCCTTGCCCCTTTGCTACTCAATGAATATCAAGCAAAGTGAAGAGCCTGCCTCCCCTCTACACGATGAGAATCACTGGAGCAAAACCACCCAAGCTTCTCCCACAGGAGAGGGTAGAGCTCTCCCTCTTCTCCATATTTTGCACTGGCTTCCAGAAACCTGCTCAATCCACTAATTGGAGAATCTGAGTTGCTTTGTTAAAGTGGAATTGACCTAGATAAGTCTTATAAGTTTCATTTAAGTCTAAGTGAAGTCTATTGAGCATACGTAGGTTTTATTCCAATACCTTTTAGAGTCCAGGGATAAGAAGTAAAGGTCTAGACTAGCTTAGTAAAAGCCCAAGACTTTCAAAGTCTTTTCAAATGCTGTCTTTAAAGATCTACATTTCTCCCTTGCATCAATCCTTTTAAAGGGGGCTTAATAACAGGGTCTTATTTCTTTGCTATATTCATCATGAAATATCTCCATTCCTAACCACGTTCTCCAATTGTAAAGCAGTAGGGGTGTGATCAACATAATGAACTCAATTTCCTCTAGCAGCTCTTTGCACTGCCAGAAGGAAGAAGGAGGCTATTTTCTTGCAGCAGAAATTAGACCCTTTTCATCTCAGTGCTGCACAAGATAGCTCTCCACTGATTTCCTCACAATGGTGGTATGAATAGCTCAAGAGCCTTAACATGAGGTACAAAGTTATGGCGATAGCACTGTGGTTATGAGCTCAACCTTTGGAGTCAGACAGACCTGGGTTCAAATCCTGACTCTGGCTCTTCTTAGCTGTATGTTATGGGATGAGTTGCTTGACCCTTCTAAGCTTTAGTTTCCTTATTTGGGGTTACATTAAAAGTACCTGGGCCACTATGAAAATTAAATGGTTAATGAATGAAATGCACTTACCATAGAGCTTTATCACAATACTTAATATTCAATTAATGTTGGAATAAATTCTAGGTATTAGTTACACAAATTTTAGAGGGTTTTTTTTTGGGGGGGATGATTAATATTCTCTGTGTGCTAAAGTTCTAAAACTTCTTCCTCCCTTCCTGCTTTGATGTCTGAACTTTCATTCCATTAGGAGGCAGTTGTAGTGCAAAGGAGTTCACTTCTAATGGATGTTCTCTGATAACTTGAGTCTCTCTGGAATTGAACATTGGCTAGAAAGGGTAATGAGGGCTTAGTTGATTGTTCAACCCTTGCCTTAGAATCATGTACTATTTCTGTGGAAATCCCCTTTATGCCTATGAAACCTCCATATATCAAAAGTTATTTCCATCTGCATTCTTTCCTGTTTTTCCTCTTATTCTTCTGACCGCTTACGGGGCAAGAAACTTCATTATCACTTTTTCTCAACTTGACTCAGGAGGCTTTTGTCTTTGCCAGGCTTGGTGCCTGGACCATCTACAGGCTTTTGAAAGTGAAAGACACATCTATAGTGGAGCCATTGGTTCCTCCCCCGCTACTCCACCCCAGCTCATGCCTGTCTAGGATTTGGCCCTTAGCACTCCACTAGGCTCACGGTTTTTGTCTTATTTTTTAAACAGGCAACTTTCTGTCATGGAGCCACATACACCTTTATCACCACCTGTCAATAGATATTTCATGTCCATTAGTTCTTTAGGTCAGCCTTGCACCATTTAATAAGGCATCTAAAAGTATCTTTTGCAGTAGAAGCTTGTGTGGAAGAAATCATTTTGGGGATTCCAACATACACTGAATTAAATCTATCATTCCCTCTCACCCTTGTACTTTTGTGTTTCTAGGACCAATGACTGAACCAGTAAATTGACATGTGGGCAGCACCCTTGATTCCCTTCTTTCACTATACTTACCCAATCTCCAAATTCTGTTGACTTGCCCTCCGCAATTCTTGACTTTATCTTCTCTCTTTACCTACAGGCATTGTCCTAGTCTGGGCCACCTCATCTGTTGCCTGATCACTGTGATACTTCTGGACTGGCCTCTTTGCCTCCAGTTCTTCCCCTGTACATTGCGGACAAGGTCATCTTTTGGAAGTACACATCAGGTAGTCAATGACCCCTTGTTACCCTCAGGATGTACTCCATGCTCTTCCGTGGGACCTACACTGGAATCCAAAGGTGGCTCCATCATTATTGCTTTGTTATCTTGACTAAGTTGTTGTACCTTTGAGGGCCTCAGTGATCACATTTGTAAAATAGGGATAATGATGGTACCACATGGGATTGTTGGGAAGATTAAGTGTGAGGATACATGGAGAGCACTTTGGATGGAGTCTGGCATATAACAAGGTCTCAGAACTATTAACTATTGTGGCTGCTGCATAATGAATTCTGATACCAACAGCCAGCTGTAGACCCAGTGGGGGGGGTCTGGGAGAGGCTCGAGTCATCTGGAAGTCCCACTGTCTTCTCTTCAAGATTGGCAATAAAAATGGAACTGAAGATTATTAACGAACTTTATCATTTTTGATCCCCAAATTAGAGAAAATGCTACAGAATTGAAGCCAGTGCCTGGTGTGTGTGTGAGAAGGAAAGGAAGAGGTAAAGATGAGATTTGATGTATCATTTCAGCTTGAGATATGAGGGAGTAGAGGTTTATTCCATAACTAAAACCAAGAGTAAACGATGAATTGAATGGGTTCTAGAGCAATCCAAACCACTCTAGCTCTCTCTAAGCTCAGCATGACAAAGGGGCACCAAGCCCATAAAATTAACGGTGTTTATGGGCTACGTAGATGCTAATATTTTACACATTTATAGGTATTATCTTATTGCATCAAACTTCATTATTTGGACTCTGCACCTGTAAGTAAAGATGCTATGACTTTTTTCAAAAGTCAGTATATAAATATAAGGAAAATAGTTATGTTTCAAAGGATAGCTTTATAAACTTCTTTTTAATGCTTTCCATCCCAAACTGTTTGAGGCCTAAATAAACTGCTTTGGATTCCTAAGGGGTGTCCATTGTTCTAATGACCTTGAGATTTCTAGAAAACAAAACCAAAGTAAGAATAGAGTCTATCAAGCCAGACTTACTCCACCGGGTTTTGTATATAAATTAATTAGATAAGACAGTTCCTACATCCCTCCCTTATCTTTTTATATGGATAGGACCATTCCTTGAAAACTATGGGCCCCATATTGGCCCACAAAGGCACATGTAGCAAAGGTTAGCTCTGTACCCTTCGATGATATCAACATTGATTACTGATCACTCAGTTTCAGGTAGGATGGAGGAATACCTATTTCATTTCAAGAGTTCTTGGATTTACCTTCCAGGAGGCTCTTGTCTTTGGTATTGTTCTAAATAAGTGGTTCTCAGTTAAGAGAGATTTTGCCCCCCTGGGGTATTTGGCCATGCCTGGAGACATTTTTAGTTTCCACATTTGGAGGGGTGGGTGGTACTGATATTAGTGGGTGAAGGCCCAAAATGTAAGGGGCTTAAACCTCTTACACTGCACAGGGCACCTCTCACTACGGAGAATTATCTAGTGAAATGTCAACAGGCTTAGGGTTGAGAAACCCTAGAGTAGATGCCCTTGGTCTGACAGGGATAGCCTGGGCAAACATCCTCCTGATGTTCATTCCGAATATCCACCTAGAATGTTTCTAGACAGGATTCAAAGCATGGAGGCCTCCAATGGGTTCCAGGAGCTATGGACACAAACCGCTCAGCCCCTCCCCTCAAGCCTCCCTCACTCCTTCACTGAGGCCCCAAATGAACTCATCAGGTCCCTTTCCACAATTTTAAATAAAATTTAAATTGTAACTACACTTGGGAAGGAAAACAAATTGACCTCGGGTTTCAAAGAATAAGTGAGGTAGTTACAATTTTCTTGACAAGCAATTTTGATGAGGTACAGAGAACACAAAGCCTCTGGTAGGGTTACCAGATTTAGCAAATAAAAATACAAAATAATTTTAAGTGTTAAGTGTGTCCTAAATATTGTCTGAGGCATACTGGTACTGAAAAGTTATTTGCTATTTGTCTGACCCTCAAATTTAAGTGGGTATCCTGTATTTTATTTGTCAACCTTTCCTCTGGGTGATTGAAGAGCGCAAGATAGTTCTTGAAGGAGAGAAAACAGGCAGAAGGGTCTGGGATCTCTAAGATATATTATATCCAAAATGAACTTATTTGGTCTCTCTGTTCCTGAGTATTAAGTAAAATGAGGATAATAACAATAGTACCTATATTATAGGAAGGTTTTGGGGGTTAGTTAATCAATATATGTAAAGTACTCACAACAATACCTGGCATCTAAAAACTCAGTCCATGTTAATTAATATTATTATTATTGTCATTATTAATTATTATCATTAGGATGATTAGTATTATTCCAAGGCAACTGGGTGCATCTTGGTCTTTTTTTTTTTTTTCTCTCTCTCTCTCTCCTTTGGACTTTAACTTCACTCCCATGATTTGGAAGGGTAGAAAAAGCGAAACTGTGTACCCTTTTTCCAAGGGAGTTATGCACGTGACTGTTATTCGGTAGCAGTATTGGGCAGCAGATAGTTTTCCAAACTGGGGTGCCCATCTTGCCTCAAATACCTGCATTGCCAAGAGAAGCATCTGCTTTTCAGAATAGCCCATGCCTGATTTCTGCCAGGAGCCACCGTTACAATGCACTTGCATTCCTTCATGACAGGTCCCGAAGACGGATTGCAGTTGCTATGGAGAAAGAACCTACATCAGTACAAGATAATTTGTTGTGCTAATTCTACGGGGGAGAAGAATGATTAGTGCTCTGGGAAGGGCAATTTTCCTGTGTGTATCGTTTTTTTCTCATATATATGCATGAAATACACACACACAGACCCAAATATAGCAAATAGCTTCTTCTATATAGGCTTTTAAAAAAATCCATGTTACATAGATGTCTGAAGCATTCTATTCTTTTCAAAAACCTCTGATAACTTCTTCTTGCCTATAGAATGATAGAATCGTATGGCATTAAGCACCATTTGAAGAGAGAGCCAGGGCAAGAGGAACCTAAAGGAAACTGAGAAGGAAGGGGAAGAGGAGGAGGAGGGTTTTCAGAGGAGTTAGTTTTATTGGATCTAAAAACAAAATTTACCCCACAGTGAAACATACTTTAATATCTATGCTGTTGTTTTCTTTTTTCTTTTTCACTCGTCACAGAATGAGTAATGCATCGCAAGCACTTACTTTGGGGAAACAGAGACCATAGTGTAGATCTCACGAAATCACTTTTTAAAATCTCTGTATTATGCTCTTGGAATATGTAGAGCCAGCCTTGCATAAAATATCACAGTTTTGTCTATTACCTTCAATTCTGCAGCAGCCCAAAAGTATGGATTAGATATATCACCACTTACTGTTGTGGAAATACATCTGTTACCATATTACCTCATGGTAGTATCTAAAAAATTCTTTCCTCTGTAGGAATCTCTGACAAGCTGTTATTCATTTCCTTGAAGTTAAAAGAATCTGTGGGAGGAAGAGGAGGAAGGAACATTGTCACTGAGAAGGAAGAAAAGAGGAGGAGGGAGGAGGAGGAGGAGGAAGAGGAGGAGAAGGAGGAGGGAGCTTTACCAATGAAATTGAGGGAGAAGACAGTTTCACAATAAAAGGTGTGGTAAAGAGTGCAGAATTCTGGGAGTTAGACTTTTAATGGGAGGGACTTGAAGAGTGAATAGAAGAAGTCATCTTGATGAAGATGATTATGTAAAGTGTTATTTTGACACACATTTCGATGCTCCAAGCACAGAGTAACGGTGGTGAAAACATAAAAGAAGAAAATTCAGAAGACACAGCCGTGCTCGAAAACTCTTACTGAAACAAAACCAAAACAAAGACTTCAATAGGTACGGTGAATTGCAGACTGAACACAATTAAGGAGAGCACTGGAACATAGGAAGATAATGAAAATCAAGAAGGGTGGATGGCTTCCAGAAGGAAGAAAATGGATTCCATTTTCTTTCCCTTCCATAAAGGGAAGCAGCCCAGCCAACATTTTCATGTTAGCCCACTGAGTCCTGTGTCAGACTTATAACCTAAAGAAATGTAACATAATGAATTTGTGTTGTTTTAAGTCACTAAATTTGTGGCAATTTATTATAGCCACAAAAGAAAACTAATGCATGCATATAACTGATAGAAGATTGACACTCATAACATATGAACTCCCTCAAATTAATAAGAAAATATTTTAAAAACTCAGTACAAAATTAGAAAAGGATATAAACAGGACATTAACAAAAAATAAAATACATATGGTCAATAGACATACAAAAAATGCTCAACTTTACCATTAATACTGAAATAAAAATTAAAACAATAGAGCAGTGTCGTATCATACCATTAACAAAATATCTGAAAAGAACAAATATGCGGAGAATTGGAGAAACTATGACTCTATTATAGTGTTCAGTAAGATAACAAACTGATACAACCCCCTTTCAGAGCAATTTGGTAACCTCTAATAAAGCTGAAAATATACATAGCTATGATTCGGCTAGTTTCCTTTTGGATATATTCTCCCAGAGGAACTTAAACATGGACTCACGAAGAATGTTCAAGGATGTACAAGAATGTTCATTGGAAACAACTTAAGTATTCATTAACAGGAATGTGTCTACCTGAATTATGGTATTCTGCTCAAAATTACAGTGGCTTTTCATATAAGAGATAAAGTCAAAGTTCTTAGCATGATTTATGAAGCTGTATGTAATCCAGCCTTCATTATAACCTGGTAATTTTTCCTTTGATTTTCTTCATTCCAGCCACACTGGCCTCCTTGCTGATCCTTAAACATAGATGTATTTCTGCCTCAGGGCCTTTGCACTGGATGTTCCCTCTGCCTGACGCACTTTTCTTCCACATTCTTACCTTCTTCGGTATTTATCCAATGTCACCATTCAACGAAGCCTGACCCGACTACCCTATCTAAAATTGCAAACTCCCCCACCACTGACACTATGAACCCCCTTACCTGTTTCCAGTTTTCTTTTCTATAGTATTTATCACATTCTAATGTTTTATAATTTATTTTATTGCTTACTGTTTATTATCTGTTTCCTTCAAGAACAATAAAGTCCAGACGAGCAGGATTTTGGTTTTGCTCTGCTAATGTAGTCTAAGATCCTAGACTTGTGCATGGCACATACCAGGAATGCCATAAATATATTTTAAATAAGAATAAATGGAGACAGAGAAGCTTAAGAATTTATGACAAGTTAAAATTTTATGAAAAGTTAAAAATTTATGAAAAGTTAAAGAAATCTATAAAAATATTATAAAGTGTATATGAATACATATCTGCAATAATAGTGTAATAACTTTCATCAGATTGATAAACATCAAAATCAGGATAGGTATTATCTTGGAGGAGAAGGGAAAATTAAATTATGGAGGTAAACACAGAAACTTCAACCAATATCTCTATTTCTTTTTTTAATGTTTATTTTTGAGAGCGAGAGCGAGAGAGGGAGAGTGTGTGTGTGAGCAGATGGTGGAGGGGCAGAGAGACAGGGAGACAGAGGATCTAAAGCAGGCTCTGATAGCAGAGAGCCCTGACGTAGGGCCTTGAACTCACAAACTCATGACCTGAGCCAAAATCAAGAGTCAAATGCTTAACCGACTCAGCCCCCCAGGCGAGCCAGCCATATCTATATTTCTTAAAAAATAAGATTTGAAGCAAATGTAAATGTTAAGATTATTAATTTGTATAATATGTGTGTAGGGTGCTATGACTCTGTATCATCACCTGTATGTAATAATTCTGTTACAGCGAAAAATGACAACATGGCACCATAGGAAAGGTCAAAGTAGGGACAGCGAGAAAGTGAGAGATAAAGAGGCTTGAGGGAGGGTCCTTTTTAAGATGAGAGAGTTGAATGTGTCTGTGGAGGGAGGGAGAGGGAAAAAGGAAGAGGGGAGAGAGGAGAGCTTGTAGGTAGAAGAAGGGTGATGAAGATCAACTAGCTTCTGAGAAGGATGGGAGTTATAGCTTGCTTCTCAGGCCATAAAAGTAATGTGAAGCCACACTGTGAGACTCACTCACTCACTCACTCACTATTTATTATGGCCCCACCATTGGGAGAATTCCAGCTTCCTTGTACAGGATTCCCAGCAGAAGGGGTATCCTCCAGGGAGAACTAAAACCCATTCAAAGTCCAGGGGATGGAGAATGTGACGTGGTTTTGGAAGAGTCTGAGGTGTTTACAGCACTATGAAGGCTCCAAAGGGCTAGGCAAAAACAAACAAACAAATAAATAAAATAAAATAAAATAAAATAAAATAAAATAAATGGTGGAAGGGAAGGTAGCAAGGAGAACACAGAACCTTGGAGAGACATTGTTCTGTGTCCCACGAAGACAGAAACAGAATCCAATCCTGCCTAGTTGTTGGAAGAGAGGATTTGCCCACTGATGCAGTGAACTGGGTTGGTAGGAACAGAGGCGAGAGAGGGAGGCGTGATCCTGTCTCCTTGGTCCCCAGCTGAGCTCTACAGCTTTCAAGCCTCCTCCCAAATGTAGTTTTAGCCCTGGGACCCTGGACGAGTCTCTCCCATCAAATCGCAACCAATGTCTGTGTATTTGGGGGCAAGAGTGATAAACTTACTGACACTCTCCAGCTGTAGTGAAAAACCTGACTTGTAAGTATATTTTTTATTGTGGTAGAAAACACATGTCAAAAATGTTACCATCTTAACCATTTTTTAAGTTTACTTATTTATTTTTGAGATTGAGAGAGAGAGGGAGAGAGAGGGAAAGGGGCAGAGAGAGACGGAGACAGAGAATCCCAAGCAGACTCCTTACTGCCAGTGCAGAGCCCAATGTGGGACTCAAAATCATGAACCATGTGATCATGACCTGAGCCAAAATCAAGAGCTGGTGGCTTAACGGACTAAGCCTCCCATACACCCCCCATCTTAACAATTTTGAAGTGTACACTTAGTAGTGTTCAAGATATTTACATTGTTGTGAAACAGATATCTAAGAATTGTTTAATCTAGCAAACAGAAACTCTATCCTCACTGAACAATTCCCCATCATTCTACTCTGTATATCTATGAGTTTGACTACTTTACATACCTCATATAAATGGAATCATACATTATTCATCTTTTTGTGATTGGCTTATTTCACCTAGAATAATTCCTCATTTCTTGTAGCATGTGATAGGATTTCCTCCCTTTTTAAAGCTGCATAGTATTTCATTGTATGTATATATCACATTTTGTTCATTCATTTATCCATTGATGGTCATTTTGGTTGCTTTCACCTCTTGGCTATCATGAATAGTGCTTCTGTGAAGGTAGGTATGCAAATATCTCATTGACATGCTGCTTTCAATTCATTGATACATACTCATAAGTGGAATTGCTGGATCAGATGGTATTTCTATTTTTAATTTTTTGAGGAAACTTCATGCTGTTTTCCATGATGGCTGCTCTATTTTATAATTCCATCCACAGTGTACAAGGGTTTCGAGTTTCCCACATTCTTAACAACACTTACTATTATTTTTATTTTTATTTATTTTATTTATTAATTTTTTAGATAGTAACTATCCTAAAGGGTATGAGGCGATCTCGCATTGTTTTGATTTTCCTTTCTCTGATGATTAGGGGGATGTTGAGCCTCTTTTCATATGTTTGTTGGCTATTTGTTTATCTTATTTGGAGAAATGCTTATTCAAGTCCTTTGCCAATTTTTAAATTGGATTATTTGTACTTTGTTGGTTGAGTTGTATGAGTCTGGATATTAACTTATTGGATATATGATTTGCAAATATTTTCTCCCTTCTATAGGTTGGTTTTTCAATATGTTGATGATGTCCTTTTTTTTTTTTTTTTTTAATTTTTTTTTTTTTAATATATTATATTTTCTTTCAAATTGGTTTTCATACAACACCCCGTCCCCCTCCCAAAAGGTCC
>NW_026057576.1:26858765-26907849 GCF_023721935.1 Panthera uncia | reverse complement strand
ACCTCTTTTTTTTTTTTTTTCCTTCCCCTCCCCCATAGGTTTCTGTTATGTTTCTCAGGATCCACGTAAGAGTGAAACCATATGGTATCTGTCTTTCTCTGTATGGCTTATTTCACTCAGCATCACACTCTCCAGTTCCATCCACGTTGCTACAAAAGGCCATATTTCATTTTTTCTCATTGCCACATAGTATTCCATTGTGTATATAAACCACAATTTCTTTATCCATTCATCAGTTGATGGACATTTAGGCTCTTTCCATAATTTGGCTATTGTTGAGAGTGCCGCTATAAACATTGGGGTACAGGTGCCCCTATGCATCAGTACTCCTGTATCCCTTGGATAAATTCCTAGCAGTGCTATTGCTGGGTCATAGGGTAGGTCTATTTTTAATTTTCTGAGGAACCTCCACACTGCTTTCCAGAGCAGCTGCACCAATTTGCATTCCCACCAACAGTGCAAGAGGGTTCCTGTTTCTCCACATCCTCTCCAGCATCTATAGTCTCCTGATTTCTTCATTTTGGCCACTCTGACTGGCGTGAGGTGGTATCTGAGTGTGGTTTTGATTTGTATTTCCCTGATAAGGAGCGACGTTGAACATCTTTTCACGTGCCTGTTGGCCATCCGGATGTCTTCTTTAGAGAAGTGTCTATTCATGTTTTCTGCCCATTTCTTCACTGGGTTATTTGTTTTTCGGGTGTGGAGTTTGATGAGCTCTTTATAGATTTTGGATACTAGCCCTTTGTCCGATGTGTCATTTGCAAATATCTTTTCCCATTCCGTTGGTTGCCTTTTAGTTTTGTTGGTTGTTTCCTTTGCTGTGCAGAAGCTTTTTATCTTCATAAGGTCCCAGTAATTCACTTTTGCTCTTAATTCCCTTGCCTTTGGGGATGTGCCGAGTAAGAGATTGCTACGGCTGAGGTCAGAGAGGTCTTTTCCTGCTTTCTCCTCTAAGGTTTTGATGGTTTCCTGTCTCACATTCAGGTCCTTTATCCATTTTGAGTTTATTTTTGTGAATGGTGTGAGAAAGTGGTCTAGTTTCAACCTTCTGCATGTTGCTGTCCAGTTCTCCCAGCACCATTTGTTAAAGAGACTCTTTTTTCCATTGGATGTTCTTTCCTGCTTTGTCAAAGATGAGTTGGCCATACGTTTGTGGGTCTAGTTCTGGGGTTTCTATTCTATTCCATTGGTCTATGTGTCTGTTTTTATGCCAATACCATGCTGACTTGATGATGACAGCTTTGTAGTAGAGGCTAAAGTCTGGGATTGTGATGCCTCCTGCTTTGGTCTTCTTCTTCAAAATTACTTTGGCTATTCGGGGCCTTTTGTGGTTCCATATGAATTTTAGGATTGCTTGTTCTAGTTTTGAGAAGAATGCTGGTGCAATTTTGATTGGGATTGCATTGAATGTGTAGATAGCTTTGGGTAGTATTGACATTTTGACAATATTTATTCTTCCAATCCATGATCAGGGAATGTCTTTCCATTTCTTTATATCTTCTTCAATTACCTGCATAAGCTTTCTATAGTTTTCAGCATACAGATCTTTTACATCTTTGGTTAGATTTATTCCTAGGTATTTTATGCTTCTTGGTGCAATTGTGAATGGGATCAGTTTCTTCATTTGTCTTTCTGTTGCTTCATTGTTAGTGTATAAGAATGCAACTGATTTCTGCACATTGATTTTGTATCCTGCAACTTTGCTGAATTCATGTATCGGTTCTAGCAGACTTTTGGTGGAGTCTATCGGATTTTCCATGTATAATATCATGTCATCTGCAAAAAGCGAAAGCTTGACTTCGTCTTTGCCAATTTTGATGCCTTTGATTTCCCTTTGTTGTCTGATTGCTGATGCTAGAACTTCCAGCACTATATTAAACAACAGCGGTGACAGTGGGCATCCCTGTCGTGTTCCTGATCTCAGGGAAAAAGCTCTCAGTTTTTCCCCGTTGAGGATGATGTTAGCTGTGGGCTTTTCATAAATGGCCTTTATGATCTTTAAGTATGTTCCTTCTATCCCGACTTTCTCAAGGGTTTTTATTAAGAAAGGGTGCTGGATTTTGTCAAAGGCCTTTTCTGCATCGATTGACAGGATCATATGGTTCTTCTCTTTTTTTTTGTTAATGTGATGTATCACGTTGATCGATTTGCGAATGTTGAACCAGCCCTGCATCCCAGGAATGAATCCCACTTGATCATGGTGAATAATTCTTTTTATATGCTGTTGAATTCGATTTGCTAGTATCTTATTAAGAATTTTTGCATCCATATTCATCAGGGATATTGGCCTGTAGTTCTCTTTTTTTACTGGGTCTCTGTCTGGTTTAGGAATCAAAGTAATACTGGCTTCATAGAATGAGTCTGGAAGTTTTCCTTCCCTTTCTATTTCTTGGAATAGCTTGAGAAGGATAGGTATTATCTCTGCTTTAAATGTCTGGTAGAACTCCCCTGGGAAGCCATCTGGTCCTGGACTCTTATTTGTTGGGAGATTTTTGATAACCGATTCAATTTCTTCGCTGGTTATGGGTCTGTTCAAGCTTTCTATTTCCTCCTGATTGAGTTTTGGAAGAGTGTGGGTGTTTAGAAATTTGTCCATTTCTTCCAGGTTGTCCAATTTGCTGGCATATAATTTTTCATAGTATTCCCTGATAATTGTTTGTATCTCTGAGGGATTGGTTGTAATCATTCCATTTTCATTCATGATTTTATCTATTTGGGTCATCTCCCTTTTCTTTTTGAGAAGCCTGGCTAGAGGTTTGTCAATTTTGTTTATTTTTTCAAAAAACCAACTCTTGGTTTCGTTGATCTGCTCTACAGTTTTTTTAGATTCTATATTGTTTATTTCTGCTCTGATCTTTATTATTTCTCTTCTTCTGCTGGGTTTAGGCTGCCTTTGCTGTTCTGCTTCTATTTCCTTTAGGTGTGCTGTTAGATTTTGTATTTGGGATTTTTCTTGTTTCTTGAGATAGGCCTGGATTGCAATGTATTTTCCTCTCAGGACTGCCTTCGCTGCATCCCAAAGCGTTTGGATTGTTGTATTTTCATTTTCGTTTGTTTCCATGTATATTTTAATTTCTTCTCTAATTGCCTGGTTGACCCAGTCATTCGTTAGTAGGGTGTTCTTTAACCTCCATGCTTTTGGAGGTTTTCCAGACTTTTTCCTGTGGTTGATTTCAAGCTTCATAGCATTGTGGTCTGAAAGTATGCATGGTATAATTTCAATTCTTGTAAACTTATGAAGGGCCGTTTTGTGACCCAGTATATGATCTATCTTGGAGAATGTTCCATGTGCACTCGAGAAGAAAGTATATTCTGTTGCTTTGGGATGCAGAGTTCTAAATATATCTGTCAAGTCCATCTGATCCAATGTATCATTCAGGGCCCTTGTTTCTTTATTGACTGTGTGTCTAGATGATCTATCCATTTCTGTAAGTGGGGTGTTAAAGTCCCCTGCAATGACCACATTCTTATCAATAAGGTTGCTTATGTTTATGAGTAATTGTTTTATATATCTGGGGGCTTGGGTATTTGGCGCATAGACATTTATAATAGTTAGCTCTTCCTGGTGGATAGACCCTGTGATTATTATATAATGCCCTTCTTCATCTCTTGTTACAGCCTTTAATTTAAAGTCTAGTTTGTCTGATATAAGTATGGCTACTCCAGCTTTCTTTTGGCTTCCAGGAGCATGATAAATAGTTCTCCATCCCCTCACTCTCAATCTAAAGGTGTCCTCAGATCTAAAATGAGTCTTGTAGACAGCAAATAGATGGGTCTTGTTTTTTTATCCATTCTGATACCCTATGTCTTTTAGTTGGCGCATTTAATCCATTTACATTCAGTGTTATTATAGAAAGATATGGGTTTAGAGTCATTGTGATGTCTGTATGTTTTATGCTTGTAGTGATGTCTCTGGTACTTTGTCTCACAGGATCCCCCTTAGGATCTCTTGTAGGGCTGGTTTCGTGGTGACAAATTCCTTCAGTTTTTGTTTGTTTGGGAAGACCTTTATCTCTCCTTCTATTCTAAATGACAGACTTGCTGGATAAAGGATTCTCGGCTGCATATTTTTTCTGTTTAGCACACTGTAGATATCGTGCCAAGCCTTTCTGGCCTGCCAAGTTTCAAAGGAGAGATCAGTCACGAGTCTTATAGGTCTCCCTTTATAAGTGAGGGCACGTTTATCCCTTGCTGCTTTCAGAATTTTCTCTTTATCCTTGTATTTTGCCAGTTTCACTATGATATGTCGTGCCGAAGATCGATTCAAGTTACGTCTGAAGGGAGTTCTCTGTGCCTCTTGGATTTCAATGCCTTTTTCCTTCCCCAGTTCAGGGAAGTTCTCAGCTATAATTTGTTCAAGTACCCCTTCAGCACATTTCCCTCTCTCTTCCTCCTCTGGGATACCAATTATGCGTATATTATTTTTTTTTAGTGTATCACTTAGTTCTCTAATTTTCCCCTCATACTCCTGGATTTTTTTATCTCTCTTTCTTTCAGCTTCCTCTTTCTCCATAACTTTATCTTCTAGTTCACCTATTCTCTCCTCTGCCTCTTCAAGCCGAGCCATCGTGGATTCCATTTTGTTTTGCATTTCGTTTAAAGCGTTTTTCAACTCCTCGTGACTGTTCCTTAGTCCCTCGATCTTTGTGGCAAGAGATTCTCTGCTGTCCTGTATACTGTTTTCAAGCCCAGCGATTAATTTTATGACTATTATTCTAAATTCACTTTCTGTTATATTATTTAAATCCTTTTTGATCAGTTCATTAGCTGTTGTTATTTCCTGGAGATTCTTCTGAGGGGAATTCTTCCGTTTGGTCATTTTGGAGAGTCCCTTGTGTGGTGAGGACCTGCAGTGCACTTCCCCTGTGCTGTGGTGTATAACTGGAGTTAGTGGGCGGGGCCGCAGTCCGACCCGATGTCTGCCCCCAGCCCACCGCTGGGGCCACAGTCAGACTGGTGTGTGCCTTCTCTTCCCCTCTCCTAGGGGCGGGATTCACTGTGGGGTGGCGTGTCCCGTCTGGGCTACTTGCACACTGCCAGGCTTGTGTTGCTGGGGATCTGGCATATTAGCTGGGGTGGGTAGGCAAGGTGCACGGGGGGTGGAGGGGCAGGCTTAGCTCGCTTCTCCTTAGGTGATCCACTCCAGGAGGAGCCCTGTGGCAGCGGGAGGGAGTCAGATCCGCTGCCGGAGGTTTGGCTCCGCAGAAGCACAGAGTTGGGTGTTTGCGCGGAGCGAGCAAGTTCCCTGGCAGGAACTGGTTCCCTTTGGGATTTTGGCTGGGGGATGGGCGGGGGAGATGGCGCTGGCGCCTTTGTTCCCCGCCAAGCTGAGCTCTGCCGTCTGTCCGGGGGCTCAGCAGCTCTCCCTCCCTTTGTCCTCCAGCCTTCCCGCTTTCCGAGCAGAGCTGTTAACTTATGACCTCCCAGACGCTAAGTCGCGCTTGCTGTCGGAACACAGTCCGTCCGGCCCCTCCGCTTTTGCCAGCCAGACTCGGGGGCTCTGCTTGGCCGGCGAGCCGCCCCTCCGCCCCGGCTCCCTCCCGCCAGTCCGTGGAGCGCGCACCGCCTTGCCGCCCTTCCTACCCTCTTCCGTGGGCCTCTAGTCTGCGCTTGACTCCGGAGACTCCCTTCTGCTAATCCTCTGGCGGTTTTCTGGGTTCTTTAGGCAGGTGTAGGTGGAATCTAAGTGATCGGCAGGACGCGTTGTGAGCCCCGCGTCCTCCTACGCCGCCATCTTCCGGAACCTCCAAAAAATAAAGTCTTTTTCGGGGTACCTGCGTGGCTCAGTCGGTTGGGTGTCTGCCTCCAGCTCAAGTCATGATCTCACAGCTCGTGAGTTTGAGACCCACGTCAAGCTCTGTGCTGACAGCTCAGAACCTGGAGCCTGCTTCAGATTCTGTGTCTCCCTCTTCCTCCCCCTGATGATGTCCTTTGATGAACAAAAAAATTTTTTTTTGTTTGCTTTTAGTTTTTATTTGAATTCCAGTTAGTTAACATATACTGTAGTATTAGTTTCAGGTGTAGAATATAGCGAACCAACACTTCCATACATCACCCTCTGCTTATCACAACAAATGCACTCCTTAATCCCCATCACCTATTTCACCCTTCCACCAACCTCCCCTCTGGTAACCATGAGTTTGTTCTGTATTGTTAAGAGTCTGCTTTTTGGTTTGCTTCTCTCTCTTTTTACCCCTTCTTTGCTCGTTTGTTTTGTTTCTTAAATTCCACATATGAGTGAAATCTTATGGAATTTGTCTTTCTCTGACTTATTTCACTTAGCATTATGCTTTCTAGTTCCATCCATGTTGCTGCAAATGGCAAGTTGTGTTCGTTTTTATGGCTGGGTAAGATTCCATTGTGCATACACACACACACACACACACACACACACAGTAGTCCCATTTGTCTGTTTTTACTTTTGTTGCCTATATTTTTTATGTCAGATTCAAGAAATCATTGCCAAATCCAATCTTATGAAGATTTCCCCCTACATTTTCTACTAGGGGTTCTATAGTTTGAATTGTACGTTTAGATCTTAATCCATTTTGAGTTAATTTTTATATACGGCAGAAGGTAGAGTCAAAACTCATTCTTTGCTTGTAGATATCTAGTTTCCCCAACACCATTTGTTCAAGATATTGTTCTTTCTCCCTTTGAATGATCCAGGCAATTGTCAAAGATCGTTTGACTATATATATGAATTTATTTCTGGGCTCTCTTTGTTTTTTTTAATTTATTTATTTGCTTTTTTAAAATTCCAGTATAATTTATGTACATTGTTGTATTAGTCACAGGTGTGCAATATAGTGATTCAACAATTCTATATATTACTCAGTGCTCATCATGATATGTGTACTCTTAATTACCTTCAATTATTTTACTCATTCCCTCACCATCTTCCTTTTGGTAACCATCAGTTCGTTCTCTATATTTAAGAATCTGTTTTTTTTTATTTATCTCCTTTTTCTTTGAACATTTGTTTTGTTTCTTAAATTCCACATAAGGGTGAAATCATATGGTATTTGTCCTTCTCTGACTGACTTATTTCACTTATTTCATTATACCCTCTAGATCCATCCATGTTGTTGCAAATGGCAAAATTTCATTCTTTTTTTATGGATGAGTAATATTCTGTGATACCACACATACCACATCTTATATATACACCACAGTAATATTCTGTGGTATGTATGCATGTACCTGTGTGTGTGTGTGTATGTGTGTGTGTAATATCTTCTTTATCCATTCATCTATCAACAGACACTTGGGTTGCTTCCATATTTTGACTATCGTAAATAATGCTGAAATAAACACAGGGGTGCATATTTCTTTTTGAATCAGTGTTTTTATATTCTTGGTAAATACCCAGTGATGGAATTACTGGATAACCTGGTATTTCTATTTTTAATTTTTTGAGGAAACTCCATACTGTTTTCCAGAGTGGCTGCACCAGTTTGCATTCCCACCAACAATGTATAAGCGTTCTTTTTTCTCTACATCCTTGCCAACACTTGTTGTTTCTTAAGTTTTTTATTTTAATCTGGGCTCTCTATTCTATCCCATTAGTCCATTTGTTTTTCTTTTTTTTTTTTTCAACTTTTTTTTTTTTTTTTATTTTTGGGACAGAGAGAGACAGAGCATGAACGGGGGAGGGGCAGAGAGAGAGGGAGACACAGAATCGGAAACAGGCTCCAGGCTCCGAGCCATCAGCCCAGAGCCTGACGCGGGGCTCGAACTCACGGACCGCGAGATCGTGACCTGGCTGAAGTCGGACGCTTAACCGACTGCGCCACCCAGGCGCCCCCCATTTGTTTTTCTTTACACCAGCACCATACTACTGTCTTGATTATTATAGCCTTCTAATAATTTTTAAGATCAAGAAGTATAAGTCCTCCAGCTTTGTTCACCTTTCTCAGAATTGTGGCTATTCAAGATTGCTTGAGATTCCATATGAATTTTAGGATGAAATTTTCTATTTCTACAAAATATGCCATGGGATTTCGATAGGAATGCACTGAATCTGTAGGTCACTTTGAGTAGTATTGACATCTTAACAATATTAAATATTCCAGTTCATGAATGTGGGGTGTTTTCCCATTTATTTGTATTTTCCTTAATTTTTTTTCAGCAATGTTTGGTGGTTTTCAGTATATAAATCTTTCAACTCCTTGGTTAGGTTTATTCCTGATGTTTTTTTCTTTTTGATATTAATGTAAATAGAATTATCACAATTTCCTTTTCTGATTGTTCATCATTAGTGTATAAAAGTGCAATTGACTTTTGTGTGTTCATTTTGTATCCTGCAACTTTGCTGAATTTGTTCTAATAGATTTTGTGTGGAATCCTTAGGGTTTTCTATATATGAATCATGTCATCTGTGAACAGAGATAATTTTACCTCTTTTTTTCCAATATGTTTATTTTTTTTTTTTCTTATCTAATTGCTCTGGGTAGGACTTCCAGTATGATGTTAAACAGAAATGGTGAGAATAAGCACGTTTGTTTCATTCTTGATCTTAAAGGAAAAACTTTCAATCTTTCACCATTGGGTATGATGTTATTTGTAAGTTTTTCATATATAGACTTTATTATTATGTTGACGTAGTTTCCTTCTTTCCTAGTTTCTTGAGTGTTTTTTAAATCATAGATCTTGTCAAATACTTTTTCTGCATCAGTTGAGATGGCCATTGGTTTTTATCCTTCATTCTGTTAATGTGACACTTTGTATTGATTTATTTTCATATGCCAAACAATCCTTGCATTCAAAGAATAAATCCCAATTGGTCATGGAGTATAATCCTTATAATGTGCTGTTGAATTCTGTTTACTTGTATAGTTGACCCTTGAACAACATGGGTTTGAACTGCAAGGATCCACTTATAGGTGGATTGTTTTCAATAAATACAGTACACTACTGTAAATGTATTTTCTCTTCCTTATTATTTTTTAATAACATTTTCTTTTCTCTTGCCTACCTTATAAAAATACAGATAAAATACATATACAAAATATGTGTTAATTGGCTATATTATCTGTAGAGTTTCCAGTCGACAGTAACTATTAGTAGTTTAGTTTGGGGGGAATCAAAAGTCATACATGGATTTTGCACTATGTGGGGGCATCAGTGCCCCTACTTCCCACATTTTTCGATGGTCAACTGTATTTTGTTGAGAATTGTTACATAAATATTCATCAGGGATATCAATTTGTAGTATCTTTGCCTGGCTTTGGTATCAAGATAATGCTGGCTTCATAGAATGAGCTTGGAAATATTCTTTCCTTTTCAATTTTTTGGAAGAGTTTGAGGAGATGTGTTAATTCTATTTTTTTTTTTTTTAATTTGAGGAGATTTGTTGTCAATTCTATTTTTTAAAGTTTATTTATTTATTTATTTTTTGAGAGAGACAGAGACAGCATGAGTGAGGGAGAGGCAGAGAGAGAGAGAGAGAGAGAGAGAGGGAGAGAGAATCCCAAGCAGGTTCTGTGCTGACAGCACAGAGCCCGATGAGGGGCTCAAATTCATGAAACCATGAGATCATGACCTGAGCCAAAACCAAAAGTTGGACACTTAACCAACTGAGCCACCCAGACTCCCCTATTGTTAATTCTTCTTTAAGTGTTTGGTAGAATGCTCTAGTGCAGCCATTTGGTCCTGGGAATTTCTTTGTTAGGTTTTAGATCACTGATTCAATTTTCTTAACTAGTTATCAGTGTGTTCGGGTTTTCTTTCTTTAAGATCCTTTCTTTCTTCACGATTCAGTCTCGGCAGGTTGTGTGCTCTAGAAATTTATACATTTCTTCTAGGTTATCTAATTTGTTGGCATCCAGTTGTTCATATTCATAATTCTTTTCATTTCTGTGGGATCAGTTTTAATGTCCTCCATTTAATTTGTGATGTCAGTGATTTGAGGCTTCTCTCTCTCTCTCTCTCTCTCTCTTTTTTAGTTAATCTAGCTAAGGGCTTGTCAATTTTGTTGTTTCCAAAAAACCAAGTCTTAGGTTTTGTTTTATTTCTGTTTTTATATTGTTTTATTGGATTTTTTAAAATTTTCTACTTCATTATCTCTGCTTTAATCTTTATTATTTTCTTTCTTCTGTTACCCTTAGGTTTGTTGTGTTCCTCTTGTTCTAATTTGTTGAGGTGAAAAGTTAGTTTATTACTTTAAGATCTTAGATCTTACTTTATTTTTAATGTATGTGTTTATTGCTATGAAACCCCTGTTGGCACTGCTTTTGCTGCATCCTACAACTTTCATTTTTATTTGTCTAAAGATATTTTCTAATTTCCTTTGTGACTTACTCTTTGACCCACTGTTTAAAAGGGTGCTGTTTAATTCTACATGTTTGTGGATTTTCCAATTTTCCTTCTGCTACTTTCATTTTATTGTGATCTGAAGAAGCATTTTGTATAATTTCAGTCTTTAAAAACATTATTGAAAGTAATTCTGTGGCCGGAATTATTTTAAAACAAGGACCACTAAATTGCTTTTCGGTATTGCAAGTGAAAATTCAACTTATAGCTGAGTGGTAATTCATAGAAACAGTCACTTTTAATTCATCTCTAAATGGCGAATCTGGGAAGTATTACATAACCATGAATCACAAACACAAATCCCAAGTGAAGTCATCTATTTTACAACTTTTTACTCAATGAAAATCACGTATGAGACCTATACTCATAACCTCATAAGGTCGTATATTGGTCAAATTGGCCTTCGTGGTCATTTAATGTGGCCCCTTATGTTGCAGATGAAGAAACAGGAAGTCCTGCCTATTCCAAAGGAGTGAGTCCCAAATGAGCATGAATTGACCATAGGTGATAGTTTGTGTTACAACACACTGCTGATGGCTTTGAGGTTATCCGCTGATATCCTCGTCCGTTTAGTTGGCACAGCAAACTAAATCTTTCTGAAGGTATTGTTGGATGTTTACAACATTTACATAATGGAGAATTCACAACTAAAAAACACATTGAATTTTTTTTTCAGGTTTACAGAAAAATAGATCATAAAATACAGAGTTTCCAGATATGCCCTCATCCCCCCAGAACCTCCCCTACTATCAAGAATCCCCGACAAGAGTGGTCTATTTGTTACAGTTAATGAACCTATACTGACACATCATCAGCACCAAAAGCCTATGGCTTACATTAGGATTCACTCTTGGTGTTATACATTCTAGGCTTTTGGATTTTTTTACTTGTGGTAAAAACATACAACCTTTACCGTCTTAACCCTTTTTAAGTGTACTGTTGCTCGTGTTAAGTATATTCACATTGTTGTAAAAGAGGACTCTAGAATATTTTCATCTTGCAGAATAGAAACTCTATGCCCATTAAATGGCAATTCTCTTTTGTCCTCTCCCTGCAGCCCCTCATAACCACTGTTCTACTTTCTGTTCCTATGAATTTGCCTACTTTAGGTAACTCACATAAGTGGAATCATCCAGTATTTGTCTTTTGGTGATGTGCTTATTTCATTTGACATAATTTCCTCAAAGTTCATCCATGTCGTAGCATGTATCAGGACTTTCTTCCTTTTTAAGGCTGAGTAATATCCCACTACACGTGGATCCCACATTTTGTTTAGCCAATCATCCTCCGTCAATATTTGAGTTGCTTCTACCTCTTGGCTCTTGTGAATAGTGCCGCTATGAACGTGGGTATGTGAATATCTCTTTGAGACACTGCTTTCAATTCTTTTGGGTATGCACCCAGAAGTTGGATGCCGGATCACACGATAGTTCTGTTTTTAATTTTTTTTTATAAGTACTTCCAACTGTTTTCCATAGTGGTTGCACCATTTTATAATGCCACCATTTTGTAAGTGCACAAGGTTTCTGAATTCTCCCTATCGTCACCAACATTTGTTGTTTTCTGTTATTATCGTTATTAATTATTATCACGATTTTATAGTAGCCATCCTAATGGATGTAAGCTGCAGAACTCAAAACCTTTGATTTTTCTCTACCACAAGCTTCTTTCTTGTGGTTGAACTTCTATGAATTTTGGCTGTCAATTATGTGAGGGTTGACTGTGAACTTCCTCCTTAGTATCAGGACAAAAATTCTGCAGAGAAAATATTGGGAAAAACTGACATGCCCCTAAGCAAGACAAAGAGGTTTGCAAGGTATTGCGTGTCAGTGAATTATTCCTCAAAAGCCACAGTGAAACTGGGCATGTATGAAAATGAGTATCCAATGCAAAATATAAAATTTAAGGAAAACTCTTGGTGTTTCAGCTCAGGTCATTATTAGTACGTGGAATAAACTACGTTGTAGAGAACATTTTCATAGTGAAAGTTTCTAAGCCACATGTACTTCAAACAATACACATAAATAAAATAAAGAGAATAGGTCTTTGATCCACAGATTTGTAACTACATTATATGCAATTTAGCACGGAGGGACTTGCAAATGGTACAAAATAAAAACAAGGAAAATGACTTTAGATAGGAAAATGATGGTAACTAACATTTATTGAGCCCTTACTTGATCTCAGTCACATAGTGTTCGTAGGTATTTAGTTATCACAAAATCCCCCTGAAATAGGTTCACTATGTTCCTATTTTACAAATGAGTCTCAGAGAAGTGAAGGATTAGGCAGCTCTGAAGAGGTGATCACACACAGTCCAGTCCCTGAGCCCTGACTCCTAACCACTGTGTGATCCTGCCTCCCTGTGAGGAGATACTGAACAAGTGTGTTCCTCCATCAGGGGCAGAGACTAAAAGGTAACTCGAAAATAATTGTCTTCATGTACCTAAAGGGTTAGGATTTTCTTTTCTTAAAAGGAAGAGACAGATGATTTTGAGGTGGGAGGAAGACACATAGAGATTCATGTTAAAAGTCTTTCTGAAGAAGAGCTTTGCACATAAGTAGTCCGAGACTTGGGATTTCCTTTAATATTTTTGCCACTACGTCCCACCACAGAGATTCCAGGTATTTTCTTAATTCCCCGTACTGAAACTGGGCCCTGCACACTGATTTATAATTTTTTTTAACGTTTATTTATTATTGAGAGAGAGAGAGAGAGAGAGAGAGAGACGGAGCATGAGCATGGGAAGAGCAGAGAGAGGAGGAGATACAGAATCCCGAGCAGGCTCCAGGCTCTGAGCTGTTAGCACAGAGACCGACGCGGGGCTCGAACTCACAAACCACGAGTTCATGACCCGAGCCGAAGTCAGATGCTTAACTGACTGAGCCACCCAGGCACCCCTGCAAACTGATATATAAACAGACACACACATCTTAGAGGTAATACTGTGTGTAATGGGGAAAGTCTGGAATGCTTTCCAGTCTCCTTCCTTCCTGAGCAGAACTTAGTGGTTTAAAATTATTACTGATTTTGCAGGACAGTGGAGTGTTAAGCATCATGGTCCTGAAGCCAGACTGCCTGGGTGGAGTTCAGATCTTCTGCTGCTTGACGGTACAACCTTGGGCAAGCTTTGTACCCACATACGCCTCAGAGTCCTTATCTATAAAATGGGGGTAATTAATAACTGTGTGCATCATAGGGTAGTTGGAGGACTAAATGAGTCAATGTAAGTAAAACCCGTAGCACAGTGCCCGGAATATAGTTCGTGCTGTTTCAATTTACCTGATGACTCAGAAGGCAGAAGTGAGAGCTATGGAGAAGTATTTCCGAGCATTGAAACCTAATGGAGTTTGGCTAGTGAGGAACAGAGGCAGATGGAGAGGGAGAGAGAATCTTCAGCAGGTTTCACGCTCAGTGTGGAGCCCGACACAGGGCTCAATCCCGTGACTTTGGGATCATGACCTGAGCTGAAATCACGAGTCAGATGCTCAACCGACTGAGCCACTCAGGTGCCCCGAGATGTGGGACTTTTGAACTGATGAGTTCAGGTGGGATTTTGATGCTATACTAGATTGAAACCATATCCAAACCCAAAGTTCATCTGCCTGATGCACAGAAAGTCACTGAGACATCGAGCATGCAGCAAGGAAAGGGATTATTCGGGAGGCCGCCAAAGGAGGAGACAGGAGGGCTAGCCTCAAATTGCCTCTCTGAACGAGGAGAGTAAGGGAGATGTGAAGGCAAATGGAAAAAAAGTCTGAGTAAAAAGTTGTGGCTGCACTTGTTCGTCCTGTTAACCCTTCGGTTACTGGTTTCAAAACTTTTGGAGAAACTGGGTTGGAATGAATGTATTTGGCGTGTGGGTGAACCCTGGGGGGGTCCACAGGGTAGACGGAGGTGGGCAGAATTTTGGTAGTCCATGATCTCTGCCCCTGGTCTTAGTTCTGTGGTTGTTGCACAGCAGAAGGGATTTTGCATATGTAATTAAGGTTCCTAATCAGCTGACCTTAAAGTAGGGCAATTATCCTGAATTGTACAGGTGAAACTAATGTAATCCCATGAATCCTTGAGATCAGAAGAGGATGGCAGAGGGATTTGAAGTATGAGAATAACTCAACTCACCGTTATGGGCTTGAAGACAGAGGGGGCCACATGAGGACCATGAGAAGGAAATCAATTCTGCCAACAACTGAAATGATCCTGGAAGCAGGTTTTCTCCTAGAGCCTCCAGGTAGAAGCCCAGGCCAACGGACACCCTGACTTTGACCTCGTGAGACCCTGAGCAGAGTCTTAGCTGAGCCTGCTGAACTTCTGACCTACAAAACTGTCAGGGGACAAATTAGTGTTGTTTTAAGCTACTAGATTTGTGTTAATGTATTATGGCAGTAATAGAAAACCAAGACACCAGATATTAATCATTTCTGTTAAAAGCAGTAGACATTTTCTTCAGACGAAGTATTTGGATCACTGCAGAGCTCCTCCAGTCAAATGTAAGGCATGACTTCATGGCACATTCCTCTGAGGTAGCCCCCAAAAGCACTTGCACGGATTCAGATGTAAATGACCCAGCAGTGAACCTTGCTGTCCAACACGACGTTTACTACAACGCAGTTGTGTGCTGTTTTATGTCTCCAGCACTCCCACTAGACTCAGGGCAGAAATCAGTTCTTCTTCAAAACACAGTGTTGGTGGAAGGTAGTCACTTGATGAGTATTTTTTTTTTTTTTTTGAATGAAGTCTCAACGTGTTTGACAACTAAGGTCCCTGGAGAACAATATTGAATACGGGTAGAAGCAGAGCAGAAAGCCAGAGGCATATCAGGGGACAAGATAGGGGGAAGAAACGATTTGCAAGGAGAAAGGAATGTAGAGTTTAATACTTGGATAATTGCTGTTGGTTTAGAAAATTTTCCTTGATAGATTTTTCCTACCCGCACGGCTAGCAGTAGAAGTTTCGGGAAGTAGCCCGACCATTGCATAAGTGGCTTGTGAAATAGCACTTAGTAGCTTACATTCCCAACAAGTTGAATAAATATGTTTGTGTGTAGTTAACCCCCCAAGGACGCCTCTCCTGGCTCCCCCACGCTGGACTCAGAATTGGTGTTTAGTAATTGCGTGGCGACGGGCTCCTCTGGGAATATGGAATGCCCCACTGCTGATGCTCTCTAGGAGGAGGGGAGCTGGAAAACAGACTGGGTGCAGCCTAGAAGAGCGGGCTCCCAGGACTGGGTGCACCCCTGAAGGAGCAGGGTCCCAGGACTTTGGTGCCAATGCTAAGAGCCTTGAGAGGGCTTGTGAAACTCTGGCAGGAGAGCACCCGCAGCTGGTTACACCCCAATGGCAAGCCAGAGTCTGGGGATTTGCAGATGTCTTCCAGCAGAGCAAGCCTCGAGGTGTATAAAGCAACTGGGAAAAACCATTAAAAAAAAACCCCAAAAAACAAGTACTAATTTTTTATGAAAACTGACTCTGTCTTGAAAACCAATTAAATACATGCCAGCCCATTCTCTATTCCCAGCGCTGTAGTTGCTATTTTGGTCACAGTAATTGAGAGTAAAAATAATCTCTGCCATGCCTGAAAAACAGCCACCAGCTACTCTATTTTAAATGATGTAGAAAAACACGAGGTGAATGTGAAAACTGACAAACAGCCTTCTAGGGATGGAGACTGGCTACATCCAGTTTCACCGGTGGCTCCGTGCAGTTTGCAATTTGTTAGTAAATTAGATCAACCCCATGTTTTCAGCTGCCCCTAGTATGAGGGCAGAGAACAGTACCCTATTACTAGGAATGCAGTTTATGATTTCGGTTCAGGTTGTAAATGTGGGTCAGCCATTTTGCTGTTCTGGGTCGGAGTTTCTTGCCCTAAAAAAAGCTGAAAAGCCAAAGGGGAGATGACAAGTAGAGGAACTTGAGAGTGGTTGCTTTTTAAACTAGCTTCTGGACTTTTCTTCTACGGTCACGTGATGATTTTGTCTCATTTCCATGAACTCTGTATTTTATTGCTGAACTTGGCAAGAAATATGTCCTTGTACAGCGACAGAGCTGGATTTTTGTGGAGCTTGAACCTTAAACAGTGGTGGAAGTCCTCTTTAAGAAAAGGAATACACAAATATCTACTTTGGCAAATTTTACAAAAAGATACACACTGCCCCCGACAGAGGCCAAGAGGGGCCCTGTGCAGGAGAGTGGCCCTGAATCGTAAGCCTCATTACTTCTTAAGTCTGCTTCTGCATTTAGAGAAGATGAGATTCATGTTGCTTCTCTGGGAAGAAAGCAAAGTGGCAGGAACCACAGGAAGTGTTAGTCAAAAGGGACCTTAAAATTAATCCTGATGTTTTACAGATAAATAGGTGAGGAAACAAGTCTCAGAGAGGATAAGTAACACCCAATGTTACACATATAATTAGCATCTGAATCCACGTCTGTTAACTTCATGTTTCAGGCTGGTGTTTTCTGTACGATTTCTCAGGATACTTTGTAAAACCAGAGATAACGGTAGGAGTAAATATGATGCGGTCTATTTTACCATACAGAGGTATACAGAAAGCCACCGAGAGGCATGTCAACCCAGTACGGTCTTTGGGAGAGGGAGAACGGGATTTTTACATCATTCCAACACTCCCTCTATTTTGTTTTCAAAGGCTTATAAGGTGTGACTGCATCCCCCCCCCTTTTTTTTTTTGTAGAGAGCGAGAGAGTGTGAGCAGGGGAGATGGGCAGAGAGGAATAGAAAGGCAGGGGAGAGAGAAAGAGAGTCTCAAGCAGGATCCGTGCCCAGTGCGGAGCCCCACGTGGGGCTGGATCCCATGACCCTGGGATCATGACCTGAGCTGAAATCTAGAGTCAGATGCTCAACTGACTGAGCCACCTAGATGCCCCGCATGTTTGTTTGTTTGTTTTTCTTAATTCAAGTACAAAAGGACATTCATTAGCCAATAAATACACTCTTGTCCCCTTCAAAGTAGGTTCTTATTCCACATAGTTGCTACTGTAGCCATTTTTAGAAACACTCTTTTGGGCTAACATTTTGTCAGTTTGAGTCAGGGTGTTTTTCTGTCTTTCTTCCTCCTTCCCTTTTCCCCCTACCCCCTCCCTTCTTCCCATTTTTCCTTCCATCTGTGTTTTTAAACTAAACAACAAGAACAAAAATCTAGTTTGTCTATCAGGTTTGGTGCTGAATGATTTTTGGATATATCTCCAAATCAAGGCCATGGTTAAAGAGTTAAGATTTGGTATCATGAAAATATTTAAAATAATTTGATACAGAATTTGAAGAAGACTATATTTTGACCTAAATCCTATGGGAGTTGGTTAAACAATTAGCCATAATTTAAAGCCAAGGTAGGGAGAACTGATATCTTCTTACACTAAAAGGTGCCAGGCAAGGGAGAAGGAGGGAAATGTTCCATGTGCCGGGCTTTTTGTGAGACGGTTTCATGTACATTGTTGCATTTACTTCTCTGACCTTACACGCTGGGACAACACGCCCATATTACAATCAGGGAAAGAGGCCCACAGAAGTTAAACTCTGAATGTTAGAGCTAAGATTCGCACGAGGGCTGCTGGCCCCAGAATCGCTACTCTTTCCCCGGGTTCTGCTCTTTTCTGCATGTAGCCATTCCCACCAATGTCTGCATTGAATTGGTGGAGGGTCTGTCCTTGTGCCCCCAGCCTAGGTTACAGTTGGGGGTTCAGGGAGATGAGGTCATGAAATCAAGGCCAGGGAAGTGCAACCAAGGCCACCCAGATGCCCCCACGATCGCTGTGAGCCAGCTTCCACTCAGTAACAGCTCTGGAGAAAGAGGTGAGGTCCTTGCTGGTGTTTTTCCCCCCACCACAGAAGAGTTGGAAGCCTGTTTGTTTCTCTTATCTGTTTCTTCCTCTCTTCCCAACACCCTCTCAAGTTTGGTTCTTTCCTCAATTGTGCACTTCCCTCCCACCCCCACCAATCTCCTCCTCCAGAATAATATGTGTGAAAACCCATATGCACTGATTTTCCCTTCATTTCAAACATTGGCTCTACCCCCATTTCTGTCCTCTGTACTCCTATCATCCTTGACTTCATCAGAATAAGCAACATAAGCAATTACCTGCAGCAAATATATTCAGAGCCTTCTCTCAACTGCCAAGTCCTTCCTCACCCTGCACTGAAGTGTTGTCATAATAAAATTGAGAGAGAGAGAGAGAGAGAGAGAGATTTGGACATTGGCATATTAATATTCCCAGAGATTAGACCCCAGATATTTAGGTCAATTTTTATGTTAAGGACTGGTCATTGTGCTTTCTGTACATATTTTGTAGATTTGCACTCATATTACTTATCTTGGATTTGCCATGTACCTAGACAAAGGTTTTTGGAAGAACAGGATCTCTTCAACTACTGCCCAGGGTCAGCAAGTCGGGAGCTCATGGGCTTTATATTTGGGTAGAATTGGGTTTGAAGAAGCAAGGCCCATCACTGACTGGCTCTGAGACATAGAGCAAACCACTTAACCTCTCTGAGTCTCCATTTCCTTCTCTGAAAGGTGGAACCATAATAGCTACCTTCCAGGACTGTGTTAAGAGCACAGGTTCTAGAGTCAGATCCAAGTTTGACTCTTGCTCTGCCATTTACTAACTCCGTGGTCCTGGGCAAGTGGACTTCTCCAAACTTACTTCCTGGCTGCTAAAATGGGAGACGATAATACTGGCATAATATTTTAGGATAGTATAGGATTAATTATAGGATTATTAGGAGGATTCAAGCAAGTAACACATGTGAAACTCTTAGTCCGGGATATGGCACAAAGCAAGCACTTAATGATGAATGGTAGCTATTCTTAGGATTAATGAAATGGTACCTGTGAAGTTCCTAGCACAATGGCTCGCCCCCAGTTGAGTTTCAATAAATGTTCATTCCCTTTCTTTCCTCCCAGGCAAAGGCAGTAAAGTAAATTGGATACTTAATGATTATCTCCCCCTCCAGCCTAATGTGCATAAGATTAACACTCCCCTGTCCCGCCTCCCCCCCCACCCCGCCCCCCGCCACCCACTTTGCATCTGGTGACACTTCTTACAAGGACGTGTGTGCTTTGTAAGGAGCCCTACCCTTAAGAAGAATAAAGAACTGCTTACGCCCTGTCATTCCAGGGGTGCTGAAAGCTTTATTTGCTTCAAATACCTGTCCACCAGCAGCCTTCGTAGAGATGGAAAATGATCTCCTCACTGGCTTGCCTTTGGGTTACAACATTAGCGTCAGCAGGTTTTGGTTAAGGTGCAGTTATCTTTGTTGAATATGTCCCTTTTCATTCACACATGAACATGTGTCAGTCAGGTAAACACCTTGCCGGACTAGAATACGGGAATAGTACATTTTAAGAAGGGAGAACAGTAAAATCTTATGCTGTCCAAAAGGACGATGATGAGCTTACGCAGCTGGGAGGTGACCAGGTGGGTCCAGGATATACTTTCACTCTGTTTTCTCCATTTTCCCAGGGACCTCTTCTGTGTGAAGGAGCAGAGCGGGAGCAGACCCAGCCAGCCTCTCCGCGGGGCCTCTGAGAACTCTGTGGGCAGTGGATTCCAGCAATGTGGACACCGCTCACTGAGCCTCAGGTGGGCGCAGGTGGTATGGCTCTGTCATGTCATCTAATCAGAAGCAAAGTGACAGGTGCAAAGCTCAGGTGGAGCTCCGTGTGAAGTGGGTCCCAGAAAGAATAAAGAGCATGACAGGAACAGAAGGGGGAAGCTAAGGAGGGTCAGAGATTGAAATAACTAACGACCCACAGAGGTTAGCATCCATATGGGGGAGTTGAAAAACAAAGAAAGCAATGTAACTCATAAGTGGAAGGAGAATTGGAATGTCTGTGGACAGACTGATCGCAAATAAACAAGGAATGGAAATAGGAATAGATTGTCTTTTAACTTAAACACAAGGTTTGAGGAACGGCAAACTATGCAGATAGAACCCTTATATTTATACGGTGCTATCTAAATACTGTAGTGGCAAAACCAGACCAATGTTAATAAGTGAGGCCCATGTATTAGAGTACTTCTTCCTGAAGGCTTTTTACCCACCAGAACTTAATTACTGTTATTTCAGTATTTCTAAAGTTGTTGTGTAAACAGGGATATTGCAAATGATTTATAATTCCCAGGTCACAAATAGGGTAATGAGAGCACAGCTAGATTATGACTTGTGTAATAGATGTACACATTCTTGGTACCCCTGTAGGTCTGAAATCCAGTTTACTGTTCAGATGTGCAAATATAACATGCAGATCATTACCATTAACATTCCACAGAAGGGACCTGGTGAGGCAGCAAAAAGGTTGTTTTTTCAACCATAATTAGAGTGGCTGGGAAGGGATACTGTGATATATGAAAAATACATAAAGAGTAACTGACATCTATAAAATGGAGAAGTCGGAGGTCTTTTAGGAATTACACGGAACAGAAATTGATCCTTTCCTGCCAAAAGCTAGGAGAGCCTTTAAAACTCTTTCTCCTACTGCAGTGAGATATTTTAGAGCTGTCATTCTGTGGATTCACAGGACAGTTGTGTTTACAGCATTTGTACAGATGATAATAACCAGTGACACTTATGGAGTAATTACTGTGTGCCATGCTGAGTGCCCTATGTAGCCTATCTCATCATATGATTGGAATCTATAAAGTAGCAAATAAAAATAGACGTGGTTAGAGCCAAGGAAGCATCAGATAAAAATAGACATGGTTAGAACCAAGGAAATGAAGATGCTGTGCTATATATATATATATATATATATATATATATATATATATATCTCAACCTTCGAGTAATTGCAGAAAGGCTAGAAATTCTCTGAAATTTTAGGTAAATTCTGATACCATCTAATGACGTGTGATGTGGTTTGTATGTACGGATGGAGCGCAACAAGGATCAGCAGATGACCCCAAAAATAGGGCAACGAGAAAAACCGGAACCAGAGCAGAGAACTAGCTCTTGGCCACATGGCTTATTAGAGAGATATTGCTAGTTAAGAGGAGAGTTGCATCCTAATTGACTGAATGTTCTGGATGTGGGTTGTTAATGTGATTTCCTACTTAAGCTCCTCTGATAATAAACTGTACTGAATTCACGATATGATTCTATGTTCTTTTATGGTTTTTGTGAAGTCTCACCTTGAAAGAACTTTTGAGTATTCCTAGCTAAGGCATGCAGCTGTTAAGGGCCCAGATTTTGGCTCTGTATGTTGTAGGTCATGTTCATTGAGTTGGAGGAATGTTTGCAATGTACTGTGAGTGACATGGCAGTATATAAAACAACCATGTGTGATACGATTCCGTTTGTAAAACAAACAAAAAGACAAAACAGAACCTTAAACAGTGGTGCTTATTAGCATTAAAAAGTGGGAAATAACTGAAAGCCTAACTGTGAAGCAGTAGTTAAATAAATTCAGACATGTGCATGCATAGCCACTAAAATGTGATGTAGAAAAAATATTTCTTGATGCTTACAGCATTCATAATTTGTTGTTAAAAAATAAAACATAGTCCAAAAGAGTGTGATCCCTTTTTTGTTTATAAAAGGAAATTTATGCATAGACAAAACATTTATAAATACAGATACTAATACGTTAACATCTTTGCTCTGGGTGGTGTGGTTATAGTTGAGTTTTTTTTTAATATTTATTTTGGGGAGAGCGCAAGTGAGGGAGGGGCAGAGAGAGGGGGACGGAGGATCTGAAGCAGACTCTGTGCTGACAGTAGAGAGCCCAATGTGGGGCTTGAACTCACAAACCGAGAGATCATGACCTGAGCCAAAGTCAGACGCTCAACCTGCTGAGCCATCTGGGTGCTCCAGTTTTTTGTTTTTTGTTTTTTTTTTTTAACATTTATTTATTTCTGAGAGACAGAAAGAGACAGAGCATGAGTGTTATGGGGCAGAGAGAAAGGGAGACAGAATGTGAAACAGGCTCCAACCTCTGAGCTGTCAGCACAGAGCCCAATGTGGGGCTTGAACTCACGAACTGCAGGATCATGACCTGAGCCCAAGTCAGACACTTAACCGTCTGAGACACCCAGGTGCCCCAGGTGCTCCAGTTTTTTAAATAAAATTTAGACAGATTTTATTTTTTTGAACAGTTTTAGATTTGTAGACAATTGAGATAACTTCTCAGTGTTATTTAATTTACCTTTGGACTCATATCTTGCTTCTTATCTGAAAAATAAAGACAATTAGTTAAAAATTTAGTCACACTTACTATGTAGTTTTTATGTAGCTTATACAGCTTATCTCCACCAGTGATCTAATCAAAATCAGAAAGCACCAGAATATTGAACATACCGAAAATGGTCTCTGTGATCAGGATGTAGCTCCAACTTTGTGTCTTAAAAAAATCTTGCTTCGCGTTAAGCAAGCCTGCTAACCAGCAGGGACCTTTCTCTCCCTCCAGTCGTTTCCCAACTATCAGGAAATTCTCCTGGTCAGTTACCATGGCAGCAGCACCAACTTAGCTTTCCTGATTTGTAAGTGTCCTTTCTCTTTCCTACCAAATCCTCATCTCTCAGCCAATGTGAGACGAATTAGGCAGAGTGGCATGGTATTCTTTGCCCCAGAAGAAATGGTAAGGCAATGGAAGGGGCTTTACCAAGTGAACTCTTCACCAAGATGTCAGACAGGGTAGGGGTTGAATGTTTGGACACCTGACGGCCACTTAAAACTGGGTCTCAACCCCAACTCGGCCATATACTTACTGTCAGGCTGTGGTGAGCTTGTCATAACCCCTGTGACTCAGTCCCATCATCTGAGGAACAGGAAGAATAACAGAATGAGAACCTGCTACAGTATATAATACAATACTCTACAAAATAATAGGGCCTGGTATGAGGTTGAAAGATCTGGTCTGTAAAGCACTAAATGCGAAGGCTGTCACAGAGAAAGCAGGCTCTAGCAGGTGGCTATTTTCATAGGCAGTTGTGATCACATCTGAAAGTCTCTTAGAGGCTTAAAATTGGATACTTTGTATGAAGCTTGTGTATGAGAGGCATCTCAACGTGGGAAAAATTAAGTATCGAGCTGACTGGTCTTTGGAGAATAATTGATATGGAGCGGGAAAGACAATAAAGAACTAATTTGGGTAAACTACTTGCTGCCTTGCTTCTTAGGAAGTTATGACTAGAAGTGGTAATAAAAGAATTAGACTATAAATGGTCCTCAGAAGTGTTGTTATGGACTTTGACCTCTGCTATTATCTCTATTAAAATGACTCACTGAACACTCTTGGGTGCTGCATGATGCATGTCTGTTAGTTATTATTCTATGGTACTAAAATTAAATTTAAAGTAGATATTATCTGGGTGCCTGGCTGGCTCAGTGCAGGTTGTGACTTGATCACGGGGTCATGAGTTCGAACCCCCCATGAAGAAGAGATTATTCAAAAAATAAATATAAAATAGATATTATCAAAACCATTTTCACTTTGTGAATCTATATAAGAAAATGATTTTGGGGGCACCTGGGTGGCTTGGTCAGTTAAGCGTCCGACTCCTGATTTCGGCTCTGGTCATGATCTCGCGGTTCATGGGTTTGAGTCTCACACTGGGCTGAGCTGACACTGCAGAGCCTCCTTGCGATTCTGTCTTTTTCCGTCTCTCTGCCCCTCCCCTGCTCATGCTCTTTCTTTTTCTCTCTCTGTCTCAAAATAAATGAATAAATAAATAAGTAAATAAATAAACGTAAAAAAAATGATTTTCAAAACAACGCTATCACATGTGACTTTTCTGAACACAGGTCACTGAAAATCGAATCTGCATTGAAACAATAGTAGCATTTCTCCTAGTGTATTCGGAAAGGACAGCAAATGGTTTCAGGAGGGTGCTGGCCTGACATTCCAAATGTTCTCTGTGGTTGCATGATTGAAGAGTGTGTTAGAATGCGAATGTTCAGTCACGTGAACTAAACATTTCTTCCATCAACCAGATGAGGTGGTAACAAGAGGGGAAGTTGGCCTTCCAATCATGAAGCTATCGCCTCTGATTCGCTTCTTTTAAGTAGGAATGGGAGAATAATGATACTTTACGATAAATGCTGCCTACGGTTCAGCAGCAGCAAGAAAGGTAAGCCGAGGCACTTGCACACTGTGACCGTGGTGACTTTCGGGACCATTGAAGTAGCTGCCGAAATTGCTGAGTAACTGTCTGCAAGTCAAAGTACTACCACAGGGAAGAGACTATTTACAAAGAGTGTTTCTCATACAGCTGGGTAGAATTGAGGGTCATTCACTTATGTTCAGCATTTCCAAAGGTTAACAACGTGAATCATGCAGCTGAAGCTGGCATCACAGGGCTGCAGGATGTCACCACATCAAACACCCAGCTGGCGTCAGGGAAGGAGGCCTGATGTCACTGGATGTTTGGCCTATATGTTTTCTTAACCCAACAGCTAGCTTCCTGTGAAACTCAGTCAATCGGAGTGGAATGTCTCTGTAGGCTCTGTAGGCTACATGTAGATTTTTCAGGATCATTCTTCCTAGTTATGCTATACTGAGAACCATACAGCCAAATTCCCATTAGGAAAATAGCTGCTGAATTATACAAATGAAAGAACGGGGAGGAAGAGTTGCTGAGCGGCATGATCTAGAGATCCTACTGAGCTGGGGAGCAATTAGAATAAAAGTTACATTAGCCAAGTCAAGTCCCATTTTGGGTTTCCATCACAATTACACAGCACCCGGTTCCAATTGTTACATTTGCAGCAACCAGCTTTACATACAGCCCGCCTCAGGCTTATGCTCCAGATTTGGCATCTGGTCCGAGTGCTATTTGCATATAGTACTCTTTTACTGGGGAGCTTTAGAAGTTTTAATTACGCAGTAAATAAAACCTTGCTATTGCATTGTGAGGGCTAACACCTTTAATCTTCGAGAATTTATAGCCTGACTCAAGGTGAGGGATTAAAAATACAAAAACAACTAAAGACACATGTTATGTAGATCAGTGTTTTCACGGAGTTCTCCAAGGCAAGTGCTGGGCTTTCTTGGTAGCCAGTGTGGTCGTGGGGTCTGCCCTACCCACTCCAGACTTCACCAAATTAGAGTTTCTATACCTTCTCCATCTCTGGATCTCTTAGACGTGATGGATAAAGAATCTTCTGCCAAACCTGTAAGCTTTCTGGAAGGTGGCACAGGCTTTTATTCAGCATTATAGCCCTAACGCCGACCATGGTGCCTGCTCTGGACTGAAAGTTTGTGTCCTGTCAAAACTCACACGTTGAAACCTAATTCCCAATGTGACGGTATCTGGAGGCGGAGACTTTGAGAGGTGCTTAGGTCATGAGGGTGGAACCTTTAAGAATAGAATTAGTGCCCTTATAAAAGGGTCCCCAGACAGCTCCTTTGTCCTTTCTGCCATGTGAGGATTACAGCCAGAAGAGACACAGCCAGAAGACGGCCGGTCTATGAACCAGGAAGTGGGTTCTTTACCAGACCGAATCTGCTGGCGCCTTGATCTTGGACTTCCCAGCCTTCAGAACAATGAGGAGTGAATTTCTGTGGTTTATAAGGCACCCGATCTATGGTATTCTGTTACGGCAGTCCAAATGGACTAAGACAATACCCCCACGAACAGTGGGCATTGAGATATCTTGATTGAACCAGTGAATGCATTTAGATTTGCCAACGTGAAGTAAGCCACCCAGGAAAACTCGGTACATATTTATTCATCGGCTGATTAGCAAGTAGGTTATTTTGGAAAGAAATTGATCATATTGTTTTTACCCTCCAAATGATCACATTATATCCACAGATCATAACGAAGGCATGGGCATTACATGAATTAGGAATAAATCCTGATTTAAAAAACCAAAACAATGCACTGAAGAGCAAAGTGACTTGTGGGTGGTCCCCTGGTGAGGAATGGGATTCTGACCCGTGGGCTCCTTCCAATAAAGTGAGCTAATCTGCCTTAGCTGGCATGGGTTGTGACCAACTCTTGCACCTCTCAATGGCTCTGTTATATGGGCAAGGGGGGCGGGGAGCAACCAACTGAGCAGAAAGACAGAAGTATCTCCGTGGGTCAGGGGCCAGAGGAGATGACCTTTATGGACTCTTGCATCCCTGAAACGTTCTAAATCCATAGACACCAACAAAATTAAACAAAATAGCCACTCTTAGAATCCATATTTTCTGTGAAAAAAAAAATTCGTCAAGTTGTTTCTTGTTAAAAAGACAAAATTTAAAAACTAAAAACTGCGATGGACTTTTTCTTTCCTTTGTCACCCATTGCTTGGCTGTCGCTGGCTTGGCTCAATCAAACCCGGTGTTCTGCATCTTAGTCTGAGTCAGAAGGGGCTTGGTTTCTGACCCCCACCCTTGTCTGCTCGCTGATGCTGATGGGGAGGCTTCTGCATGTGTTTCCACGTTGGCTGACCTTTGAGCTTGGGTTCTGGAGCTTGCAGTGTCCCTCACGGGGTCGAGACACATCCTGGAAATGGCCTGGCAGCTGGCTCCCCCCGCGTTCTCCGCGGGTGAACTCAGGCGACCAGCAACTCGGTGACTCCAACAGATGTTTTTGTCTCTAACCCTCGGGCACCTTGCCCTGCTGTCTCACATACAGAGGGTGATGCCTGGCACCCTGCCCGATGCCACCAGAAATGAGCACAGCCCCAGGGAGCACTGCCAAGTTGTGTCCGCGAGCTGCTTTCTGGGGGCTAGTGGCCACCGGATAAATGCACTGGTCTGCTTCCTCAGAAGGCTGTCAAGGGCACAAACTCACTGAAGTATCTTACCACTTTATGCAACTGTCAGTTCCCTGCGTTCTGTGTTTTAAGCCATTTTGTTTACACGTTGCATTTGCCTTGTTGTGCAATTGTGGTGACCAGAGGGGTTCACTGGACAGAAGCCATAGGTTTCATGGCTGGGTCTGGAGCAAAATATTGTATTTTTTGCCAGTGTATTCTGGTTCAACCCTTGAGATTGAAGTCACCTAAACAATAAATAAGAAATAAACCTCTGCCAGTCAGCCCAGCTGACATACACTCACTTTTGGTAAAGCACTGAGCTCGTAGTCAGAAAGTGTGGCTACAGGTCCTGGGTCACCATTTATAAGCTGCGTCCTTCGCACATTTTCAATGTATTTTTCATTCTTTCTCATTCCTATTTTAACAGATTCAACTTGCGTTGAAGTATTTCTCTAACTGAAAAGACCGTATGAGTGAAGGGGTATTGCCGCTTTACCAAGTTAATCTCACTGAGCCTTGATTTCCTCACTTACGTAATAGAGTTCATTCATTCTTTCAGCAAACATTCATTGCGTATTTTCCCTCTGTTGGGCACCGGCCTGGGTCCTGGGGGTGCGGTGGGGAAGAAGACTGAGTCCTGCCCCAGTGGAGCTCTTGCCTTGGTCCATTGGCCACAGCCACTGTTCAGAGAAAAATCGCAAAGCAAAGAACACAGTGCCCTTAAGGAGATAACAACCCAGAGCCTTCAGAATAAGGGGCCAAAGAAACTCACTCTGCTGGGACGGTCAGGTCAAGCTCCATCCACGAGTGAAGTTCTGAGCTGAGTCTAGAAAGGTTAGCTGGGATTGTGTTGGGCCATGATGGGGCGGAGCTTGGAGTGGGAGCACGGGGGATATATTGGGAACAAAGGGGAAAGCATATTTTGGGCACAAAAGGGCAATGAAAGAGCATCTGGCAATAGGGAGACACTGCTCCTGGAGGAAGGTAGGGCACAAAAGAACCAAATGCATCTGCAGTGAGGCATTGTGCCTGCAGGAGCAAGAGGATGAGCATCACCAAGATCTCAAGATGATGTAATGATTAAGAGTAAAGAAATGTAATCTCAGGCTGCATTCATACACAGGGGCCCCAACAAGAAAGGTAATTGTTTGCTGGTACTTTTCATTAAAACAATCAAACAAAACCCTTTTCTTCGAAGAGGAAATGTCTTCACGTGGTTCAAATACCACCAAGTGTAAAAGTACATTTATGGGAAATTTCTCCTTCCTGTCCCAATCCTACATCAGCCTGGTTCCCATTTCCCTCAAAAAGTTAGCACTGGGGCTAGCTCTTGTTTTCTTCAGCTAAGGGCTTTATTACTTACCAACATCTCTTTCCTTTAAAAACAGATGACAGCACTCTGTATAACATCCCAGGCCTTTGTGCCCTGCTTTTTAAAATTTTGTACAGTATTTCAGTAATCATTTACCATATATATTCCTCATTTACAGCTATATCCTGTTCCATGATGTGTTCTTTTTATTAATATTATTTTTAATGTTTATTTACTTTTGAGAGAGAGAGAGAGAAAGAGCGCGTGCGCAAGCAAGGGAGGGAGGGCAGAGAGAGGGAGACATAGAATCTGAAGCAGGCTCCAGGCGCTGAGCTGTCAGGCCCAGAGCCTGATACGGCTCGAACCCATGAACCGTGAGGTCATGACCTGAGCCGAAGTCGGATACTTAGCTGACTGAGCCACCCAGATGCCCCTCCCATGATGTGTTCTATTTAATAACCCCTTTGGCTCATGAATAGTTAGGTTGGTTCCTTTTTTCCCTTTGACAAATGGGCATCAGGAAATCATCTCAACACACACATACATATTTTTTTTTTTACGTGCATAAGTATCTTTGTAGGATAAATTCCTAGAAATGGAATTGGTAAATTAAAGTGATGTGAATTTTTGAAATTCTGTAGTTTCTGCTAAGTCTTTCTCCCTATGGGTTGGACAATTTACACTCCCACCAGCAATGCCTACCAGTAACCATCCCTCTCCATTCTCACCACACAGATGTTCTGAGACATGTAATTCTGTAAGAGAAAACTGGTATCTCTGTGTGGTTTCCATGTTTACTCCTTCCGTGGAGGGAGGATATGCATATTTCTGGGTTTATAAATCTTTCAGATTTCTTTTTCCATACATTCCCATGCACATACTCTCTAGTTTTATGTCATGTTGAGTACATTACTCAGTGAAAGCTAAGCCCTTTCCAGGGTCTACACGATCCTATGGTCTGGTACCCAGACAGTAAGAATTTAACATGGACTAGAAAAGAGAAGGGAAAATCTAAGAAAGGAGATGATAAAAATGGGAAAACGGTAGGGGTGCCTGGGTGGCTCAGTCGGTTAAGCGTCCGACTTCAGCTCAGGTCACGATCTCGCGGTCTGTGTCCCTCTCTCTCTGCCCCTCCCCCGTTCATGCTCTGTCTCTGTCTCAAAAATAAATAAACGTTAAAAAAAATTTAAAAATGGGAAAATGGTGCCAAAGCCTTCTAGATGCTAAGGTCAGGCACTAACTTTTCCATTGGAGGCTTCTACATATTGGGAATATCTCCTTAGGAAAGTATTTTGATTTCATAACGGAAATTAGGAAGAAACATTTGCATTATGAAAACTTGTCTTATCTTCCACTTTGATAGAAATCAACGTTTTCCCCCACAAAGTAATACAAATTGTGTTATAGATTTAAGAGCAAGTGATTTTTTTTTTATAGTGGCAAAGTCAGGATTACATTAGCAAAGTGAAATGGAACATTGAAACAATTTTCTGGACTTCTCTGGCTACCGGCTAACTACCCCATCTGCTATATGCATATGATAGAGTTAAAGTAATTTTCTAAAGTTTCAAATAACTGGCAGTCAACTGTTTTCTGGTATTCATTGTTCTTTTCTTCCGCTCAACTAGAATTTTTCCTGGGCATAAAGAATTTCGCCCCAGCTAAATAAAGTTGCTGTTTCTTGGCCTGCTTTGCAGCTGGATGATTTTGTTCTAGCAACGAGATGTGAGCAGAAGTGATATATGGTATGTCCAAGTCCAGACCTAAAAAGGTTGCACGTGAACATCCATTGTGTTTCCTCCCTTGATGCTGGTTGGGATGTAGATGTGGTGTCAGGAGTTAGAAGAGTCACCTTGGACTCAGAGATGGAAAGCATGTTGGAGTCTTGAACTTCCATGTAAAAACCTCTTTTGTAAACTCAGACTGTGTGTCTCAGTCTTTTGGTCACAGCGTCTTGGCCTGCATCCCCCAAAGCACAATGTATCTTTGCTTCATAACAAACTTAGTGTCTTAAAACAGCAATCCTATATTAGCTCATGGTACTGCGGTTGGTCAATTTGGGCAAAGCTCTAGCTGAGAAGTCCTTTTATTAGTTTTGCCTGGGTTCACTTACATGACTGCAGGTAGCTGGGATCACTGGCTCTGGATGACCTTCCTCATGTGACTGGCAGTTAGCTGGGGCAATGGAAGCAAGTGAGCCATGTGTCCCTAGCAGTTACCAAGAAGTCTAGGCTTCGTTGCATCGTGGCTGAAATTCCAAATGCAGCAAGAGATAGCAAGCCCCAGTGAGCATTCACTTTTCACACCTCTGCATGTGTCATAGCTGGTCATGTCACATTGGCTAAAGCAAATCACACGGCCAAGCCCCGAGTAAATGTGGGAGGGGACTAACCAAGGCTGTATGTTTTCAGAAGGGTTTGCCAACACACCTTTGATATTTGGGTCTGGATAATTCTTTGGGGTGGGAGCTATTCTGTGCATGATAGGCTATTTGGCAGCACCCCTGGCTCCTACTTAGCAGTTGGCAATAACAGCCCTCTCCACACCCCCTAGGTCATGACAACCGAACCTGTCTCTAGACATTGCCAATCTGGGTTGCAAAATTGCCTTCAGTGCAGAAGCACTTGTTTACAGGGAGATCTGAATCTGGTATAAATCAGTGGGGGTTATTAATGCAACAGTCCAGGACATACAACCACTGATGTAGTACCTTTTCTTTGCTACATTGTTAACTTTACATTCTGAAGCGGTGCTGATTATCTATACGGAAGCGTGTGTGTATTTGAAAGGCTGTGCTTTGGTTCAGGGATTCAGCCCTTCTTTTCAGAGCTTCGTGTTGTTTGCGATTCTTGACTTTTAGACGTGGACTTTGCTAGTGTTGTTTATTAGAAACTATTATGTGTTTTAATAGATTGGATTATTGTACCCAAATTCTTGTTTCCTCTCTGAAATACATATTCCCCATTGCCATGTGACAGCTATGCCTCACAGATGGCAGATACATATCCTTGCTTCAGACTTTGGGCTTGACCATGTGACTTGTTTTGGCCAATAGAAGATGGATATAAGTGACAGAGTGCCAATCCTGAGCAGGGGTTTTTAAAAAAGCATGTTTCTGCTGGTTCCTCTTGTGCTGCTGCTTCTTGCCATGAGAACAGCTTGTCTTAGATAGGAACAAATCCTTCTGCCTTGCTCCTTTCAGGGACAAACTTGTGGTGCAGACTTGAACTTCACCACAAATCTGGAACAGAGCTACCAGAGTTCACCCACAGACACTAAGTGAGAAATTAAGATTTATTGTTGCAAGACTTTAATATTTTTGGAATTGATTATAGCATTATCACAGCAGAAGCTGACTAAAACAGTTTCCATCTTTAGAATTCTTATTGAATTTTTATTCAAAAAGTACATAATCGTTGTAGAAAAATTAGAAAATTAAGAAAAGAAAAATCACCTATAATCCCACTGTCCAGAGAAAAGCTATTGTCAACATATATATATATATATATAGCACAGTTGTATGTATATATATGTATGTATATATATATATATATATATATATTTCCAGATTTTTTCTGTGTACATTAATTTATTCTTTCATTGAACAAATAGATTTTGAGCTGCCTACCAAAAGCTAGATGCTACTAGATACAGTAGTGTCTGAGATGGACATGCCCCTGTCCTCAAGGACATTATATTCAGGTGGGAAAATAACCTCAACAATTAGGAAGAAATCCAACATTCATTTATAGTTCTGATAGGTGCTGTGAAAGGGAAATACAGCATGCTAGGAGAGTGTTTAACAAGAGGGCATGATGTAGTCTGAGGTCAGGAGAAGTTCCTAAGGAAATAATATGCATATGTTATAATGTATTTCATACATTGTAATATAGAAGGTTTCATACATTATAATAATCCATAATTTCATAATTATAAGCATATTTTTCTTACTATAAATATAAATATTAATTAGTATGTTCTCTTCAACAGACATTAAAAAAATTAACACCTGGGGCGCCTGGGTGGCTCAGTTGGTTGAGCGACTGACTTCGGCTCAGGTCATGATCTCGCGGTCTGTGGGTTGGAGCCCCGCGTCGGGCTCTATGCTGACAGCTCAGAGCCTGGAGCCTGTTTCAGATTCTGTGTCTCCCTCTCTCTCTGACCCTCCCCTGTTCATGCTCTGTCTCTCTCTATCTCAAAAATAAATAAACGTTAAAAAAAAAATTTAAAAAAAAAGCGAACACCTTTTCACATTAACAAATATTTTAACAGTATCATTTTAATAGCTGCATCATATTCCACTTGATTGATACATGTTTATCAAGTTCTATTCAACCAATCCCCTGGTTTTGGACATCTCAGCTGCTTTTCATTTTTAGTCACTCTAAGCAGTTTTGTCAGGAACATTCTGGAAGGACTCTAGTATGTTCATTGAAGAGAAATAATTGTGGTGAAAATTAGTAAAATGCTGTGAAGCAAAATTCTGTAACATATCCTGACCTCACATATCCCCTATGGAAGCATAATGGAAATATTTATTTTTGAAATAAAATTTCTCATGACTCAGTTAGTCATTCCTGAAGATCCTCAGGGAAAATTTAGACTATCTTTCTTGGATGAAAATTTATTGGTGGCAGATAGGGGCAAATGTCAAGAGAATATGTGTATACAAAGTCAAAAAAGCCAGAATACCACCTCTGCTTTTCCAAATCAAGATGTCATCTGTTGCCATAATACTTATTGCTGGTTTTAGCTTTTTTTTTTTTTTTTTTTTTTTTTTTGTCAGTGTGGTTATTGTTACTTCATCTGTGGCCTGTTTCCAAAAGCAATGAGTGAGCCTCCACAAGATAATCACTAGAGTATCTGATTCTTTCATGAGTAATAGGCCAGGGGAGTGCACTAACAAACGGTTTCACTTGAATGTATCGCAGGAGATCGAAATTGTCTGAATGAAAACCAAGTATGATAAAATACTAGAACTCACACGTTTTGTTTGATACAGGAAAACGAAGTTTGACATTCTTATTTTGCTTAGGGTTGTATATTTGGGAAGGATACGAGATGTGATTTTTAGCAGGTTTCATGGTGTAAAGGGACACTACGGTGTTTTGAGTTCATGATATGGACAAATCCATTCACCTTGTGGTTGACTAGGAGGTAAACTTGCACATGTGTCCATGCTATACTCATCTCTATGAGCAAATAAGGAAAAACATTGGTAAAAAGGTCTCACGAATTTCAGTTTACTTGGGTAACATAAATAAGACACAGGCACATCTGTAATTTGGGGAGTTGTAACTTCAATGGCTTCAGCTAACTAAATGACCATCAAAAATGGGATCCCTGGGGAGTCATTCCCTCTTCCCTTTGGTTAAACCTGGATTGACTTACATTTTAAAGCCTTCCCCCCCCCCCCCCCCAGGAGAGTAATGGAATCTACAACTCTCTACTTTAAGTCAATGACCTGGAATCAGTCAGTAGTATCTGTAAGTGAAGAAATGTAAGCTAGTCCTTCAGAGGAAATGTCTCTCATTTTCCAAGACATTAGATTCTTGCTCTCAGGTAGGCACATTTCTTATCTCTCTTTTTCCTTTGGAAAGGATTAGATCAGAAGATAAGGGAAAAAGTTCAGGGACCTCAGAAATACTCAGTTTAAACAGTGAATACGGTTGCAATACTTTATTCTGTGTTTTGTACTAGTTTAAAGTAAGCTTCTAAAATAGTGGTTTGGTGATGTCCCATTCTCCAGCAATGCCCAGGGCTCAAAAACGTGACTGAACACTCTGTCCTCTAAAATGGAGGCTTTGCTGCTCAGCTTTACTGTCCTCTTGGAAAACTGTCACTGCAATTCAGTTTACTATTTCAACAAATGTGTATTGGGTACCCCGCCTCCCCGCCCACTCCGTCCTCACCGTTGCCAAGTGTCTCCTGGGTCTGTGACTTTTTGGAGCTTAAAGTCTGGTGGAGGAGACACATAATACACAGGTAAACAAAATGGAGAATTGAGGTAAGCCTACATAAGCAGTAAAGGCAGAGTATAAAGATAGAGACCGGGATGTAGGAGGGGAGGAGAGCTAATTCAGACAGGGAGGGAGGACTCTCAATTAAAAGCAAAGAAGGGAAGGGGTCAGCATGAGTGTTTGTTAAGTGCTGTATGTTCAGTGCCTATAACAGGGCCCGACGACACAGAGTAGGGCTTCAGCAAATAGTGCAGGATGAATGGATGAATGGATGTGTCAGTGAAACGCACTTGGGGCAGAGAGACGAGCCTGGGGAGCAAAAGGTGTCCAGTGTGGCTGGAGCACTGTGGACAAGATGGAACATGCTGAGAGGTGAGGGCTGTGGGCCCTCTTGGTAAGGCGTTTGGATTTGCACATCAGGGGAAGTCATTTGAAGGTTTTAAGATGGGAGTAATCTGAATATTGCCTTAAAAGTTTGTCTAGTATTACTCCCAAAAGCCAAAATAATCTTGAAAAAAAAACCCAAAAAAACAAAACTGGAGGCCTCACACTTCTTGATTCAAAGCTTATTACAAAGCTGCAGTAAACAGTGTGGTACTGGCATAAAGACAAACGTGGAGACCAGTGCAATAGCTAGAAAGTCCAGAAATAAACCCTCACGTATATGGTCAAAATGTTTCCGATAAGCGTGCCTAGATGTTTCAAAGGAGAAAAGGACAGTCTTTTCAACAAATGGTGTTGGAAAAGCTGGATCCATATACAAAAGAATGAAGTTGGACCTTTCCCTTACACCATATACAAAAATGAACTAAAAACAAATCAAAAACCTAAATGTAAAATGCTTAGAAGAAAACAGAAAAAGCCTCATTTCTTGGCAAGATTTCTTGGGTTGACACCAAAAGTACGGGCAACAAAAGTAAAAGTCGATGAATTAGACTACACCCAAATTTAAAACTTCTGTGTATCGAAGGACACGATCAACAGAGTTAAAAGGCAACCCGCAAAATGGGAGAAGACATTTGAAAATCATATATCTGGGTAAGTGGTTAATATCCAGAATATATAAAGAAACTTACAATTCAACAACAACAGCTAAAAACCCAAATGACTGGATTAAAACCAAGAGCAAAGGACTTGAGTAGACATGTTCCCAAAGAAGATATACAAATGGCCAATAAGCATATGAAAAGATGTTCAACATCACTCATCATCAGGGAAATGCAAATCAAGACAACGATGGAAATATAACTTCATTAGGATGGTTAATGTCAAAGAAACCCAGAAAATAACAAATGTTGGCAAGGATGTGGAGAAGTTGGAAACCTTGTGCACTATTGATGGGAATGTAAAATGTTACAGCTACTCTGGAAAACAGTACAGCAGTTCCTCAAATATTAAAAATAGAGCTACTGTATGATCTGGTAATTCCCCTTCTGGGTGGAGATCTAAAAGAATTGAATGAAGGAACTCAAAAGATGTTTGTACACCCATGTTTATGGCAGCGTTATTTATAATAGCCAAAGTGCAGAAACAACCCAAATGTCCACTGGTGGATGAATAGATAAATAAAATGTGGTATGCACATGCAAAATGTTATTCAGCCTTAAAAAAGGAAGGAAGTTCTGTCATATACCCTACAATGGATGAAACCTGAGGATAGTGAAATAAGCCAATCACAAAAAGGCAAAATGGTGGTTGCCAGGGGCGAGAGGAGGGGATACAGGGGCTCATTATTGAACGGGTACAGAGTTTTAGTTTTGCAAGATGAAAAAGTTCTGGAGGTTGCACAAAAATGTGAATATACTTACACTACTGAACACCAAAATGTTTGAGATGGCAAATTTTACATTATACGAATTTTGTCATAAGGTTTTTAAAAAATGCCTAGTATTGGGGCGCCTGGGTGGCTCAGTCGGTTGAGTGTCCAACTTCGGCTCAGGTCATGATCTCACAGTTTGTGGGTTCGAGCCCCGCATCAGGCTCTGTGCTGACCACTTGCTCAGAGCCTGGAGCCTGCTTCAGATTCTGTGTCTCCTACTCTCTCTGCCCCTCCCCCGTTCATGCTTTGTCTCACTCTGTTTCTCAAAAATAAATAAATGTAAAAAAAAAAAAAATGCCTAGTATTAATGCCCTTAACCAGAATGCATGTAAAAGATAGCCTTCCTCCCCTTTGGGCCACACCCATGAGGCCTCTCTCCCCGAGCCCGAGACTTGCCTGGTGACCCTGTGTTCACATTAGGCCTTCCTTGCTTCCTTGCACTATGCTTCTCCTCCTCCTGGGCAGAAAATTCCCCAGCAGGAACTGCTCTCCCTCCTTGAGGCAGCCTGGCCAGTCTTCCCTTCACGAATGTTTGCCTGTTCTTCAGATGTGAAAGGCAGTGACAGTCAAGTATCCAGAGATCGATAGTCTCAGAGATCAAGAGCTAAAAACGATGGTAAGGGAACACCTAGTTCCACAGCCGGTGAGAACATCGCCCTGGGGACCCACTGGTGGCTGAATGACAGTGTCACTGCGACAGCCTGGGCTCGGGCACGTTCTGATCCGGCACCCACGAAAAGCACTACATGCTGACTGGCAGAGGAGATTACTAAAACAATTCCGACTTGGTTTCTTTCCAGTGATCTACACAGTTTGACATCATGGGTTTTAATCAGAAATGTGAACATGTGCACACAGAGGAGTTACAACATTTTTTTGCATCCAGTTGCGCTGGCTTGGGGTGCACAATGCCTAAACTGACGGAGTGTTCAACTGTCAATTACTGAGATGGCCCCATAATTTCTCTGCATCCATCCTCACGCTTTGCGCTCCTTATCACTGTGCTTTGGCATAACCTTCCTATTCCAGTTTGCAAACGGGGGGCTGTGGGGAGAGAAAGAGTCGGAGGAAAGAGAAAAGAGGGGGAGAAAGAAGGAAGGGGGAAAGGTAGAGAAATGGAAAATCTGTGGTCTGAGCTTCCAAGTCAGTGGTTCTCAGACTTGAGCGATCATGAGGATCACACGACGTCTTGTCGCCACACCGAAGCTCGGGTGGGGCCCGAGAATTTGCATTTGTCACCTGTCCCCGGGAGATGCTGCTGCTGCTGGTCCAGGACCCCTGCTCCAGAGCAGGGAGCCTCTGCTACCTGTATGCCCTTTGCAAGTACGTTGATTCCTCTGTTAGTCATTTCCTTCATCACTAAAATGCGACTGATGATGAAAATGATGCCTACTTCAGAGGTTGTTGAGAGATAAAATGCGTTACTATGTGTCAAGCTCTTAGATCTGGCCCATCACATCATGGTTGTTAATGATTGTTAAATACATAGGACAAGACACAGGAGACTTTACATCCTCTCGCACAGTTCCACGGTAGGGAAAACGTGGAAGATACTATCTCAAGTTATAGAAAAATATCCTCTGTCTGTGGGACCAAGTAATGTTATGTTATTTATGTATTTATTTATCTTAAGTTTATTTATTTATTTTGAGAGAGAGAGAGAGAGGGAATGAGCAAGCATGAGCGCGGAAGGGGCAGAGAGAGAAGGAGAGAGAGAATCCCAGGCAGGCTCTGTGCTGTCAGCACGGAGCCCAACTCAGGGCTTGATATTATGAACCATGAGACCGTGACCTGAGCCGAAATCACGAGTTGGCCACTTAACCTGCTGAGCTCCCTAAGTGCCCCAGGACCAAACAATTTTAAATTGCTCCATGGAGGGGGCATGTCATGAAAAGGGAATCTTTACGTTCTGCTGCTGTGACTGAGTCAGTTTGGCTGAGTCCTTAAATAAAATGGAACATGACTGTCAATTCTGTAGCCAAGTAATAGGAAGTAAGTGATACATGATTTAGAAGAGAAAAATGACTAAAAGGACATAAAGTAATGAAGAGAGAGGAGCATTCTCAAAAGAGGATAAGACAGTAATAGTCAGAACACCTTAGAAAACCCCCTTCTCTGAAGAAAAGAGTTAGATACAGTGAATTCAGAAGAAAAGGCTTTTGTAGATCATTTATACCTAATAGGCTTCATATTAGCATGAGATTGGAAATTATTTTCTAAATGCTTTCAACTGACAAAAGAAAAAATAAAATGGTTTCCTTTTGCTAAGTGGAAGGAGATGCCCCAAGCAGCCTTATCCAGAGGACTTCCCTGGTCACGAGGTTCTATCTCTTGGGGCATGTGGGTCCACCCAGCCACATAATCCAAACATGCTAAAACACACACACAAAAACATAATCCAAGCTGCTCTCCCCAACCCCAGAGCCTCCATGAAACCACCATGAGCCATACACAAGGATCACATCACATCACTCCAAATCACACATTTCAAATTGTGGAGGCAGGCCTGGCAAATAGCCTCCCTCCTGCCCGTTGAGAAGTCTCTCACTCCTGCTTTGCAAGAAATGGCCTCACTGGTCAATCTATCACCTCTTTTGGTGGTTCCTTCTCTTGGTTACTTTTTAAAGTTGAAGTGCCCCACCCTTGACTCTCTTCTCTGTCAGCACCCTAACCTTGGAGATCTCATCCCGCCATAAAGCCTTTGCCATTGTATCTCCAGTGGGTAGACACCCCCCTCCCCGTCGCGCCGAACTCCAGGCTCATCATGCACAAGTGTCTACACATCTCACAGACAACTCGAACCTAACATGTCCAAAATTGAACTTCTGATCTTCCCCCAAAACCTACTCCTTCCAAATCTCAGTTGATAACCACCTCAACCTTCCAGCTTTCCAGGACAAAAACCTTGGAGCCATCCCCAAGTCTTATCCTCCATACCCAACCGTTAATCCATCAGGAAATCGTGATTCAAAAATTCCAGAATTTGACCACGTCTTGCCCCCTCTGCTGCTACCACTCTGGTCTAAACGGCCTCTGTATTTTACCTGGATTATTACAAAAGCTTCTTCGTCTTTTAAAAACATTAATTAGATCATGTCACTCCACTGCTCGAAATTCTGCATGGCTCCACATTTTACTCAATAAAAACTGAAGTTCTTACGGTCTTCCATGGTCTGGTCAATCCCTTGTTATAGCTCTGACGTCACTTCCTGGTGCTCTCTCCCTCCCTACTGTCCTCCAGACATACTGACCTCCTTGAACAGGCTACACCTCATGGTCTTTACACTGGCAGGTCAGCCTACCTGGCACACTCTTGACTCAGATTGCAACGTGGCCTACTCTCTCCCTTCTTTGTTCAAAAATCATCCTTATGGGGCACCTGGGAAACTCAGTTGGTTAAGCATCCGACTTCGGCTCAGGTCATGATCTCGTGGCTCGTGGGTCTGAGCCCAGGGTGGGGCTCTGTGCTGACAGCTCAGAGCCTGGACCCTTTTTTTGATTCTGTATCTCCCACTGTCTCTGCCCTTCCCCCACTCATGCCCTGTCTCTCTCACTCTCAAAAGTGAATAAATGTTAAAAAAAAGCCTCCTTCAGATCCTCTCTCTCTCTCTCTCTCTCTCTCTTTCTCTCTCTCTGCCCCTCCCCGACTTGCACTCTGTCTCTCTCTGTCTCCCAAAAATGAATAAATGTTAAAATTTTTTTTAAAAAATCATCTTTTTAGTGAGACCTGCTCTGGAAACTGTATTAAAACTGTAGTCCTATATTTACATCCCTAATCCCTTACCTTGTATTATTTGTTGTTTCTCTTAGCACTTTTAATCTTCCACTATACTAAATAAGTTACTTATTTATTATCTGCCTCCTTTGCTAGAATGTAAGCACCATTAGGTCATGGAAATTTCACATGTTTTATTCATATAATAGGTACTCACTAAATATTTGTTGAAGCAATGAATTCCTGATTGGCTTGGCTGTGACTTCAGTGCCGCAATCCTGCTGGGCCAGGGAGCCCCAATAATTTCTCTAGGTCATCAGAAAGGTATATCATATTTAAAAGACTGAAAAAGTGACCCCTTCTGGTAAGGGGTCCCTTTCCAGGCTCCTGCCTTGTCCCTGCTGGCTTCTCCCTCCTGGCCCCAAGTGCCCATCTGTCCTGTCAAGTACGAGCCATACTGATGCTAGTGTCAATCAAGCTTCACCTCATATCAGTCTGCCTGGTCTCTGGCACCTTCCATCATCCAATCCAGCACAAATATATATAATCATCAGTAACACCAATTGGCTTTGTATGTTGTGGCCGGGGTCTGCTTCTGTGCTAGGCATATTTGTCAGTCTGACGTCCTTAATTTTATATTTTGTGGAGTTGTACATCCCCATTACTACCTTGGAACCAAAAGTAAGGGCTTGTGATACCAAAACATATAGCCTAGCTCCTTAGAGGGGTTGTCATTTCATGGCCCCTCTATCTTCAGAACCGTTAGATACACATCCCTCAAAGCCACAAGATTTGGTTGAGAAAACCATTGATTCATTCAGGATGAAGAGTCAGGATAAGCCCCCTAGATTACTGGGAAAACCATCACTCCCTGTTATTTCAGAAGTGTTGGTCATCATCCCATTTTTCTCTCTTTTTCAATTAACTCTTATTCTTTGGTTAAAAAAAAAAGCTACAGGGGGAATAAAAGGCAATTGTCAAATGTATCAGGCTGAACAGTGAATATGTGCTAATTCTGAAGGCACATGCCATTAAGTTTTTTTCTTTTACTGTATGTGTAATGATTTTAAAGGTACGCTTTTTTGCTCGTTTTGTTTTGTTTTTACAAAAGAATAACAATAAATCAGGTTTAAATAGTAAAATGACTTTTGGCCTTGAGGTCTTCCAAGTTCCCTGGGAGGGAAAAGCTAACAAGTAATTATAGGAGCAACATTATTTTTGAGAACCTGCACTGTGCCAGCCACTTTAACATATATATTAGCCATACACACACACACACACACACACACACACACTAAGTACCTGGATCACACAGTGCATCTACATTTTCTAGAACAGCACCTGGTATGTAGCAGAGGCTCAGTGCATGTTGATTTTTCATATCCTTCCTTCTTTAGGTGAATTCTGATGGCACACGAAGTCATAAAAGAAACACTCACTGAATGTAACCTTAGACAAAAGAGTGTAGTATAATCATAATGATAGCATATGTTTATACAGTATTTATCATTTGTCACGTGTTGTTCTATGTTATTTATATGTGTTAATTCATTTAATCATTTCACCAACCTTGTGGAATCCATTCTGTCATCACTCCATTTAACAGACTGGCCAAGGTTTCATATTTACAGCTAGTAAGTGAGAAAAATGCGACTTGAACTTGGGCAGTGCGACTCCAGAGTCCCAGCGCTTAACTGCTATGCTGTTCTGCCTGCTAGACCATGGACCTGTTGTGTAGGTACTGAGCATGCGTGCACATGTGCACTCCACATGTTAAGTCTGCTGTGAATGGCACTGATGTGATTTTGTGGCCCCACATGACGCTGCATTGATTCCACAGACAGAGATTTTCCTCTATCCTATTACGATGACTTAATCAGAGACATGCTATCAGCCACTTAGCAGAGATGTCTGCAACACAACCAGGGCCAGTGGGCTAAAGCTAAGGAGATTGATTTATGGCCCCACCACCCTTCAGCTCCAAGCATATTGCTTGAAATATGCACACACACACACACACACACAAAGGCAAATCGACACCACAATCTGTCAAATTGCAGATTGTACTGATGGTACAGTTACAATAAATACTATGCCCTTGGAAATCCTCAAATCATTACACGGTGTTAGACATATGAGGATTCTCTTAAAAGCTGGCAATATGCAGTAATCCATTTTCACAGTAGAAATCTGCTTCGGCAATCATTGTCTCCTTTTAGGAGTGACACTGTTTAATTCTGCCTCCTAGGTGTGGCCAGAGCACCCATGATCTCCACCTTCTTTGTAGATATACCAGTAAAGCTGTTTGTAGTGTAGCCCATTGTGGTGAAATAGTAAAAGGTTTCTAGAAGAATCTTAGAACCACAGAATTTCTTTAAATAGTGGTATCTTATGTTGTTTATTTTTAAAATAATTTCTAGCACAAGAGAGGACTGTGTCCTAGAAGAACTGCCCCAGAAAGCTTTACGAACAGGAATAATGGTTTGTACCACTACTTTCTGGAAAGCAAATGGGATTTTCATGTGAACCCAGCAAAGGGTCAGACCACACTGACATATATTTTTTGGTTTCCAATCTTACCTCCACTGCCATTATGGACTGCATTACACAACCCTCTGACCCAAGGGCCAGCTTTGTGAGCTTTTTATCAGCTCACAGAATGGTCTCTGCACAGCATGGCTCCTGCCAGGGCTTAGGGACCAGCGAGCGGCAGACCTCAGGCTGTGGGCAACAACACCCAGACCCCAAGTTCTACTCTGAAATAGAATCATGATACCACTATGGGCCAATCAAATTGTCTGTCTGAGTTCAGTCCTGAATGCTTCAAGACCGTGACTCCCAGATGATTGGTCTGTGATATTGCCTGGGAGCCTGAATAATATGAGAATGTTAATTAACTGGAAATATTTATTTCATCACGTTTCTTTAGTACTTTTTGCCAGTGCAGAAGGAAGTTGGGGGAGGATTAGCCTTTTCTTTTTCTAGTTTAGCAGAACATAAGCTAAGAAGACAATTTCTTAGTAACTGATGCTCACACCCACTGGTTAAATTGTTTAACCAGGAGCCATTTATGCATCGTCTCCTTCTCCCACAACCTATATCCAATCCATCGTTAAGTCTTAACCTCTCTGTCCCCTGAACACTTCTTGAATTTGACCATTTTCATCATATCCACTGCCAAGACCCTCAGCCAAACCATGATCGTCCCTCATCTGGACCAATGCAACAGCCCCCTAACTGGTTTCCTGCTTTCCTCTTGCCTGTCTATACTCCACATAGCAGGCAGAGGGGTCTTTCTAAAGTCATATTGCATTTCTTTCCAGCTTCAAGCTGTCCAGTATCTTCCCACTGCAACTAGATTTAAAATCCAGATCTTTTACCATGGCCTGCAAAATTCGGCCTAGTGCCCACTGCTGGTTTCTCTCCCTCCACTCTCCACCTCGTTCACAATGCTTCCAATGCAGCCTTGTTCTCATTTCAAGTCTTTTGCATTGCTGTTCACTCTGCCTGAGATGCTCTCTTAGATCTTCCAGCATTGCCTCTTCCTTGTCATTCAGCTCTAACTCAGATGGCATCTTCTCAAGAAGGAGGAGAACTGCTTTTCAAGACAACTTGCACATTCATTGCCCAGCTGTTAACTCTGTGAGGTCAGAGAGTGTGCCAGTGCTGTTTATTACTTCATCTGCAGTGCATAGCCCTGTGTCTTGCACATAGGAGATGCCGAGTAAATAGATGAATGAATTCATGCGTCCCAGCTCATTTGGGTATTGATTGCTCTCGAAGTTCTTAAGCATGCTAGGCAACAGATATTTTTACACTATCTTGTACTGCATCCGCATGGTGATAATAAAAGGCACACTGATTTTTAGCCAGTTTTATTTTTTTTTAACGTTTATTTATTTCTGAGACAGAGAGAGAGACAGAGCATGAGCAGGGAAGGGGCAGAGAGAGAGGGAGACACAGAATCCGAAACAGGCTCCAGGCTCTGAGCTGTCTGCACAGAGCCTGACGTGGGCTCTTAATTCTGTTAAGAAACCCTGGTTGGAGCAAAGTTTTTATCATACTTCTCTAGGTGTTTTCACCAAGTTCTTAAATAGGAGGGCTGGTAATTAATATTACAATCCAGTGAATATGACTTGAGGTTACTTTTGCATAATAATACTAAAGTTATCTAGAGGGAAATATACATAATTTTTTACCCATTGTGTGGATTCAGTTATCTTTCATTTATACCCAGCTTCCATTGTTGGAATCTATCCATCCTACTTTCCTAAATTTCACTCCATCATACTGACTTTTTATTTACCCTAGAGACCTAGGATTTCTATCATCCTGCTCTCATCATATCTAGTACTCCTCAAAATCTGCTGCACAGCTGTCATCCTCAGTCTTTCTTTTGCTGCCCAACCTGGAGTGGATCCACTGTTTCCTAAATCTTCTAACTACATATTTCTTGATTTACTCCATTATTTTGCTGAAGCATATTCTCAAGAAGTTCTTATATATCTGAAAATGTCTTTGTCTACATGTATACTAGAATGATAGCTCAACTGGACATGAAATTCTGGGTTGCAAATAATTTTCCCTTAGAACTTTTGAGGCAATGCCATAGACTACAGATTTTCATCATAGGATGCTTATCAACTGAGTATTCTCTTTATGGTTCCACCAATGGATAGATATGGAAGATGAGGTACTTGTTCACAGTCTAGTTAATAATTGGGCTTGAACTTCCAGGTATATCTGGTTGTCTTCCTGTATAAAAGCACCTCATGAAAGTGAAACTAGGAGTCTTGAAACTTTGTTATTAAAACTCAACAGGAAAGTTCAAGTAAAACTGCCTTATCTGTTGCATGGGGACAAAAAATACATGGTTTGTTATGAAAAGAACTTCATTTTGTAAAAAGCACAGCTGATGACTTGGTCTTGGAGGCATCTTCAGAGAGGTGTCTTTTGGGAGACTGGCTAATGTAGATTTAGCTCAGCTAAGGTGATTTGGTTGGTTCAGCTCTGTCCCAAATGTTCAGCTTCCTCATCCTGGTGACAGTGGGCTAGGCTGGCATGGTCTTCTCAAGGTGAAGACAGAATTATGTGAGGCTAGTGACAAAACATAAGTCCTCTTGAGGCCTTGGCTCAGAATAAGCACAATACGACTTTGGCCTTATTCTATTGGCAAAGGCAAGTCATATGTCCAAACCCAAGAATGTTTTGCCAAGAATCATAGAAGCACACCCCACCCACACTGGGTGTGCATTGTACAGTTACATGGAAAATAGTGTGGATAGAGGGAGAGGTGAAATATTAGAGCTAGTAACACTCTCTATTCCAGTAAATAAACATATCTCTAAAAAATATTAATTTTTACAATGCACCTTTATTGAAGGAAGATGGTTTCTCCTGTCAGCAAGGTTGTGGTCTTGTTCTTTCAAACAAAAGATATCTTCAGAAATGGGCTAAGGAGCGTTATTTGCTTTTCTCATCTGCCTGGAGTTTTGCGTGGCTACTCTCTTTGTTGTCTAGGAAGGGCACTGCTTCCCTTTAAATGCTTTGGATTCACTGTACCACTGAGAAAGGGCAGGGTATCTTGCAGGGACATGTGTAGGGTTAGGTTGAGGTGATTAAACAAATCTTTTTGCTACTGGGAGAGAAAAACACACTGTTTTTAGATTTTAACTTTCTTGTGGGCAAACATGTCTTACCCTTCTTTGATTTTCTGCACATGACGGAAACTGGGCACAGTGTGCTGCAACACGGATCTAGGTATCAGAGGCCTACATTCTCAACCTGACAAGCGACCACCACTTGTGAGCTTGAGCAAGTCACTTTAGCTTTTTGGGCCTCAATTTCCTGTTCCGTAAATGAGAACTAATGGTAAGGTGACCTACTTATCTCCAGAGGTGAAGCGAGTAACAAACAACAAAGCAAATGGGAACAGATTTTGGAAAATTGCAGAGGACTGACCACGTATAACTGTGGCAGTTATCTGAAGTCTGGGCTTGTTAATCAAGTTAAGACATGAGCTTAAGGAGAATGAGGCTATGGGTTAGGTTTTACACTCAGGAAAAAAAAAACTGTTCTAATATCCCTCAGTGTTGCCTCTCTCCCTTCTTTTATGATCTAGACTTAGGAGATGCAGAGCAACTTGGATGTTTCTGGGAAAAGCTTCTGGGAAACCCTGACCTTGAGCATTGTGCTTTAACAAAATTTTTGAGGTCATGGACTACATTAAATATCCAAAGAAAGCTGTGTCTCCTCTTCCTAGGAGGGCAGGAGAATGCACTGATGTATATAAACACACAATTCTGAATCTAACTTCAGGATTTGGATGGGGTAATGTTCCTCCTAGAATTCTACATTTAGAGGAATAATTTACCTGTGCATAGTCTCAGTGCTCAGCCTGGCACTATGGGGGCACCGTCTGTTTCCTCATGTCTGTTGCCCACTCTATTAGGAGCTCACCAGAAAAAAACTGAGAGCCCCCTCATCTGGCTTCTTTCTCTAATTTTCAACTTTTGTCCACAAAAATTTAGCTCCACGACATTGGTGTATATCGTTACGGTATGTTTTTTGAAGGCCGTATTGCCAAACATTTTTTCCATTGGTCATTTACTTCTCTCCCCCCTTCTCTCCCTCTATCTCCCTTCTCCTCATCCTCCTCTTTTCCCTCCCCTCCTTCTTCCCCTCCCTCCTTCTTCCCCTTCTCCTTCTCCTTCTTCTTCTCCTCCTCCTTCTCCTCCCTCTCCTCCTTCCCCTTCCCTTCTTCCCCTTCCCCTTGTTTCCCTCCTCCTCCTCTTCCTTCTTCTTCTTCTTCTTCTTCTTCTTCTTCTTCCTTTTCTTCTTCTTCCTTTCCTTCTCCCTCCTTTCCCTCCTCCTCTTCCTTAACAACTCTTTGTAGGGGCGCCTGGGTGGCTTGGTCTGTTAAGCGTCCGACTTCGGCTCAGGTCATGATCTCACGGTCCGTGGGTTCGAGCCCCACGTCGGGCTCTGTGCTGACAGCTCAGAGCCTGGAACCTGTTTCGGATTCTGTGTCTCTCTCTCTCTCTGCCCCTCCCCTGTTCATGCTCTGTCTCTCTCTGTCTCAAAAATAAATAAACGTTAACAAAAAAAATTAAAAAAAATAAAAAAATTAAAAAAAAACTCTTTGTATTATTTTATAAAAGTGCATCACATAATTACCATAAACTCTGAAATCTTTTACTTTTGTAGGGAAAGAATCCAAGGTATTCATTATATTCCTGCAGTTATAGTACAGATATAGTACTATATTGTACTATATAGGGATATACATACATATATATATATATATATATAGGGATATATATATGTATATGTATAGGGATATAGTACAGATATAGCACAGTTGCAGTGAATAGTACCACCATATGTAAATAGACAACCACTCCACTCCAGCATTTTGTTCTGTTGCTGATCTGCTAGTTTGGTTCTCCAGTATAGGTTACCTGTGATAGGTGGACATGAACTCAGTTATTATCCATAGAATCCCACTTTTAAGGAAATTTAGAGTGATAACCACCGAAGCATGAAGTTCATTGGAAAAAATGAACAAGGCATAGAAGGACTAAGTGTGGGAAATGACTCCAAAAATTCACAGACCATGACAATTGTAAAAAACATGATATCAGCAAATGTGGTGATTTCTCTGCAGCACTCAAATTCCTGTTCTATATGTCAACTGAAAAGAATTTGTCAGAAGGATATCACACAGTCATCCACACATACCCTTAACATTTTGAAATGTTTTTAAATGGCAGTTGAAAAAAAATTAAGTCATCATATATTCTTATTGTTACCTTGCTCGGTATTTTCTGATGACTGGACAAGGGATCACTTTTTTCTGTTACCTGTTTAACATCCATATCATTTTAATACTTATTGTACATTACTTTGCTCATACTTAATTTATGAGCAATTAAACAGAGGTGCTGCCCTTTTAAAGTCATCTTTCTAGGTGTGTAAAAGTTGCCAGGTGAAAGAATAACAAAAGGAAAACTCTCCTGAGCAATGGATTTTAACGATTTTTCTGTGGTTATGGATTCCATCCAAGATTTAAAGCATTGGCCCCTCTGGGGAAGGAGGTGGCAGGGTTGCGGTGGTGGTGGGGGAATGCACCTATGCATATGGACAGATAATTTCAGGATTTAGGTGGGAGGAATGCTCCTCTTAGATCTTGTGCTTTAAGGAATTGATTTATTTCCCATGCACTGGTGAGAAGATGGCGGTTTCCCTAGCTCATGCTTGCAATCATTTTCTCCTCTTTCAGGCAATAGCCTACTGGTAATAGACATTACATAAACAAACCAGGTGAAGTCTAATAGAAAATAGCCACTGTACTTTAAAGAAAATAAGGATGAGCAACCACACCTTTCTGTGTGTTTTTATTGGGCTTTTATGGAAATCTTTTGGGTGTGTGAATTCAGTGTTTGCAACTGTTAGATTCTCTTATCCTTTGAACGTTGTTATATGTAGAGTAGCTGTAGGAGGGAAAGGCCATTGGATAGGGAGTTAATCATCCAGGCAAATTATATTTCACTGCATATTTTACCATAGCGTTTCAGAAGTGTTTAACGTAAGTGCTTACCTATTTGAGATGGCTGATAAATGTGAAGTGAGCAGGGAAACTGCGTGGACCATGATTTCCATAGTATCTGTAAGACCGTTAGAAAACTCCTAACTGCCATTAACTATCATCACTCAGAAGTGGTCTGAAAGGGGTGTGGCTTGGAAGAAGTATTATTTACTTTGGAAGAAATATTGTTTTCTTTGATCCACTACTACTGAGAAATGTCATATCAGGTAAATGTCTCATCTAATTGTTCTAGTTAGATATTTCCCTGTAGAAACTGGGCACTCATCCCTTAACAGACATAATAGACGGTCTATAGTTTGCTCTTCCAGTTGTGAAGATTAAATCAGAGAGCCCTGCTATACTGCACAGAAATAATTGACAAATAAAAGAAATATTAGTCAAATGTAAATAATCTAGACTTTCAGTTCTTTTTCTTTTTTTTTTTTTTTTTGCCTGCCTTTAGGGAAATGCACTTTAAATAAGTGCCTTCACTAAAGGGTGAGCTGGAACCTAGGAAAAACAATAAATCTCGTTAATTAGCTCTACTGTTGGTTAAGAGAACAGGATGGCAATACTTTGAAAGGAGATATTCCTCCATCACAGTTGTGGTCATCATCACCTCCATTGCCACCATCACCATCACCACCACCACCACCTCCATCACCACCACCATCA
>NW_026057576.1:26857480-26858755 GCF_023721935.1 Panthera uncia | reverse complement strand
TACCACCATCACCATCACCATCACCACCACCACCACCTCCATCACCATCATCATCACCAGTACTTCCACTATCATCATCACTGTTAACGTTATCAACCCCTATCACATGTGCCAGAAACTATGCTGGGTGCTTTTTCTGCACTATTTTAATAAATCTCATCTTTCATACGAGGTAGGGCCTTTGCACATGCTATTTCCTTTAATACCCTTCCCTGCTTCTTTCTGGTTAACACCGACCTGCCCTTCAGACAACACATTCCCCAAGGGAACCTTCTCTGATTCTGTGTCTTTCTGTGCCCCTTTACTTATCTCCATTACTCAACTGCAAACTTTGTGAGGGTAGGAATTTTACCCCTTTTTGCTCACTAGACAGTGTGTAGCCCATAACTAGGGGGCCAGGATTCCATTCCAGTACTTTTCTAGCACTAGGAATTTAACCACAGTTATTCTACCCTCCCTCCTTCCTCCTCTGCCTTCTTGGTCCTCTTCTTCATCACAACAGCAGAGTGTAGTAGTAAAAGTAATAGCTCCACATTTAGACTATCTGAGTTTAGATTCGGATAGTACACACCAAGCACTGAGAGCTAACTCTTTATTATTGCTATGATTATCATCTTGCCCACTTCCAGTCTGTGGGTGGAGTTATGTCATGTCAGATGTGCTGTTGTGGCATTTGGATTAGCCAGGACCCCCGCCAATGGAGCTGATAATTTAAGACTGACAGTACTGATCCAGAGATCAGAGAGGAAAAAATAATATGGAAAGCTGGATGAAATTTCTTAAACTAATAGTTTACTATGGCTATAGAAAAAGAAAAAGACGAAAAACCAATTGTGTAGAGAATGGTGGCGGAGGGAAGATTCTCGTTAGAGGAAGCTTCAATCAGTGAGGAAAATTGGGGAGCTGTTTGAATGGTTTTAAGTTGAGGCATAACGAAATGTTGAATACGCTGCCCTCAGAACTGCGAAGGGTTGAAGGTAGTGTATGGGAGAAATACAGAGGACCTAGAAGTTCTGCAAGTAGATATTGGGTATTAGTAAAGATATCAAGTGTGATGGGAAGTCCCTGCAAAGGGATTGATCCAAATGCTATCATAGGATAACCATTGGCTAAAATGATGATGAATTAAGATAAAGCGTGTTTGTGGGGCTCCTGGGTGGCTCAGTCGGTTAAGCGTCCGACTTCAACTCATGTCATGATCTCGAGGTCCGTGAGTTCCAGCCCCGCGTCGGTCTCTGGGCTGATGGCTCAGAGCCTGGAGCCTGCTTCAGATTC